>NC_041385.1:554317624-554319904 GCF_002162155.2 Triticum dicoccoides
CCGTTGGGCTGAAGCAGAGGCGGCTGATGCTACGGTGGATCACTGGCGGCTCATTGCCCAAGCGGAAAGTGGTGTCTTGAAGTACAGCTTCGTGTGACAAACAGTAATACAAAAGTGGTACCTTAATTTATCTTTGACGTGAGCACTCCAGTAATCCTTGGTGGATGAATTTTTTTCCCTTCACGTGTAGGAAACAGACGAGGCGGTACGCTGAAGTAGCAGGAGCAGCCTCATGAAGGAAATATGCCCTAGAGGCAAAATAAAGTTATTATTTATGTCCCTATTTCATGATAAATGTTACTATTCATGCTATAATTGTATTAACCGGAAACTTAGTACATGTGTGAATACATAGACAAACAAAGTGTCACTAGTATGCCTCTACTTGACTAGCTCGTTGAGTCCAAGATGGTTAATTTCCTAGCCATAGACATGAGTTGTCATTTGATTAACGGGATCACATCATTAGGAGAATGATGTGATTGACTTGACCCATTTCGTTAGCTTAGCACTTGATCGTTTAGTATGTTGCTATTGCTTCCGTCATGACTTATACATGTTCCTGTGACTATGAGATTATGCAACTCCCGTTTACCGGAGGAACACTTTGTGTTCTACCAAACGTCACAACGTAACATGGTGATTATAAAGGTGCTCTACAGGTGTCTCCAAAGGTACTTGTTGAGTTGGCGTATTTCGAGATTAGGATTTGTCACTCCGATTGTCGGAGAGGTATCTTTGGGCCCTCTCGGTAATGCACATCACTATAAGCCTTGCAAGCAATGTGACTAATGAGTTAATTGCGGGATGATGCATTATATAACAAGTAAAGAGACTTGCCGGTAATGAGATTGAACTAGGTATTGAGATACCGACGATCGAATCTCGGGCAAGTAACATACCGATGACAAAGGGAACAACGTATGTTGTTATGCGGTTTGACCGATAAAGATATTTGTAGAATATGTGGGAGCCAATATGAGCATCCATGTTCCGCTATTGGTTATTGACCGGAGACGTGTCTCGGTCATGTCTACATTGTTCTCGAACCCGTAGGGTCCGCACGCTTAAAGTTCAGTGACGATCGGTATTATAAGTTTATATGTTTTGATGTACCGAAGGTAGTTCGGAGTCCCGGATGAGATCGGGGACATGACGAGGAGTCTCGAAATGGTCGATACGTAAAGATAGATATATTGGACGGCTATATTCGGATTTCGGAAAGGTTTCGAGTGATTCGGGTATTTTTCGGAGTACCGGAGAGTTATGGGAATTCGTCGGGGAGTATATGGGCCTTATTGGGCCATATGGGAATAGAGGAGAGAGGCCAAAAGGAGGCGCGCGCCCCCCCTCTGGTCCGAATTGGACAAGGGATGCAGCCCCCTTTTCCTTCTCCCTCTCCCCCTCTTTCCTTCTCTCCTACTCTGGAAAGGAAAGGGGAATCCTACTAGGACTTGGGAGTCCTAGTAGGACTCCCCACACTTGGTGCGCCCTCCTCTAGGGCCGGCCTCTCCCTCGCTTATTTATATATGGGGGCAGGGGGGGCACCTCTAGACACAACAATTGAGCATTGATCTCTTAGCCGTGTGTGGTGCCCCCCTCCACCATATTCCACCTTGGTAATATCGTAGCGGTGCTTAGGTGAAGCCCTGCGTCGGTAGCATCATCAACATCGTCATCACGCCATCATGCTGATGGCACTCTCCCGCAAAGCTCTGCTGGATCGGAGTTCATGGGACGTCATCGAGCTAAATGTGTGCTGAACTCGAAGGTGTCGTACGTTCGGTACTTGATCGGTCAGATCATGAAGAAGTATGACTACATCAACCGCGTTGTGCTAACGCTTCCGTTTTCGGTCTGCGAGGGTACGTGGACACACTCTCCCCTCTCGTTGCTATGCATCACCATGATCTTGTGTATGCGTAAATTTTTTTTGAAATTACTACGTTCCCCAACAGTGGTATCAGAGCCTGGTTTTATGCGTAGATGTTATATGCACGAGTAGAACACAAGTGAATTGTGGGTGATACAAGTCATACTGCTTACCAGCATGTCATACTTTGGTTTGGCGGTATTGTTGGATGAAGCGGGTGTCAGTGTCAAAACCGGCGGATCTAGGGTAGGGGGTCCCGATCTGTGTGTCTTAGGCTGATGGTAACAGGAAGCAAGGGACACAATGTTTACCCAGGTTCGGGCCCTCTCGATGGAGGTAAAACCCTACTTCCTGCTTGATTAATATTGAAGATATGTGGAATACAAGAGTAGATCTACCACGAGATC
>NC_041385.1:554320189-554394527 GCF_002162155.2 Triticum dicoccoides
GTGATTAGACACTAAGTACCAAAGTTGCAGTTTTTAAGTTCTTAAACTCTAAGTGGAGTTTAGGGACAAGTTTAACATTCACAATATATAGCAAGCAAGCATGCAAAGAGTATATGAGCAGCGGAAAGCAATGCATGCAACTTGCAAGAATGTAAAGGGAAGGGTTTTGGAGGATTCAAACGCAATTGGAGACACGGATGTTTTTGGCGTGCTTCCAATAGGTGGTGCTATTGTACATCCACGTTGATGGAGACTTCAACCCACGAAGGGTAACGGTTGCGCGAGTCCACGGAGGGCTCCACCCACGAAGGGTCCACGAAGAAGCAACCTTGTCTATCCCACCATGGTCGTCGCCCATGAAGGACTTGCCTCACTAGCGGTAGATCTTCACGAAGTAGGCGATCTCCTTTCCCTTACAAACTCCTTGGTTCAACTCCACAATCTTGTTGGAGGCTCCCAAGTGACAGCTAGCCAATCTAGGAGACACCACTCTCCAATAAGTAACAAATGGTGCGTTGATGATGAACTCCTTGCTCTTGTGCTTCAAATGATAGTCTCCCCAGCACTCAACTCTCTCTCTCTCATATGTTTTGGATCTAGTGGAAAGAAGATTTGAGTGGAAAGCAACTTGGGGAAGGCTAGAGATCAAGATTCATATGGTAGGAATGGAATATCTTGGCCTCAACACATGAGTAGGTAGTTCTCTCTCAGAAATAGTAAGTTGGAAGTGTGGGTTTGTTCTTATGGCTCTCTCCATGAATGAAGAGGAGGTGGAGGGGTATATATAGCCTCCACACAAAATCTAACTGTTACACACAATTTACCAAACTCGGTGGGACCCAATCATCAAACTCAGTGGGACCGATTTAGTAAACCTAGTGACCGTTAGGATTTTCGGTGGGGCCGAAATGCAACTCGGTAGGACCGATATGGTTAGGGTTAGGGCATAATGTAATCTCGATAAGACCGATTACACAAACTCGGTGGGACCGATTTTGGTAATTAGCTAACCAGAGAGTTGGTCAGGCAAACTCGGTGGAACCGATTACTCAAACTCGGTGAGACCGATTTTGATAATGGACATACACAGAGAGATTACAATCCCATCTCAGTGAGATCGAGATCCCTATCAGTGAGACCGATTTAAATAGGGTTTGTGGAAGTGGCTAAGACATCCAAACTCGGTGGCGCCGGATAGAAAGAATCAGTGGGGCCGACTTTGACTTTAGGTTTAGGACATATGTGTGGAAGTGGGAAAGTAGTTGAGGGTATTTGGAGCATATCACTAAGCACTTGAAGCAAGAGGCTCATTAAGCAACACCTCATCCCTCCTTGATAGTATTGGCTTTTCCTATAGACTCAATGTGATCTTGGATCACTAAAATGTAAAATGAAGAGTCTTGAGCTTGAAGCTTGAGCCTATCCTTTGTCCTTAGCATCTTGAAGGAGTTCCCACATCCTTTAGTCCATGCCACTCCATTATTGAACTTATCTGAAACATACTAGATAAAAGTGTTAGTCCAACAAGAGATATGTTAACATTAATTACCAAAACCACCTAGGGAGCACTTGTGCTTTCAATCTCCCCCTGAACCAGGCTTCAATGACGACGAGTCCGGCGTGCAGTCTTGTCTTCGGCATTGCAAGGCGGGTTCCTCCTCCGAATACTCCAAGATGATTATCGAACACGTAGACTGTGTTCGGCTCTGCAAGATGATCTTCACATACCCTAGCATAAATCCATTCTGCTGGCAATTTTTGCACATCGTGCCCTTGAATCGTGGCCTGGTTCAACACGAACCGGCGTCTCCTGCTCCACCTGGACTCGCGTTGTGAGGCGGCTTTATTGGCACGTCCTGCCAAAGCAGAGATCGTGTTCCCCTTAATACGGGCTCTTTTATCAATATGGGCATATGTGACCCCATGGCGATCGTTGGTATGATTCCGTGTATTTTTAGATAAGTCTCAAGCGGTCACACTAAGGACTCTTGGTATTCATCCCTTTTATAAAGGGGTCAAGCCTACGCCTCTTTACCACCTGTCCTGCTCCTCCTTGCTCCTCGAGCTCCAACACTCAAAACCCAAGCTCCAGCACCCCAGATCCTCCAACATGTCTGGATCCGACGCAACAGGCCGATGGGTGGCCTCCTCGATTCAAGAGGAGGACATTGCGAAGCTTAGGGAGGTCGGATACCTGACCGCCGATATCCAGCATAGGCTTCCTACTCCGGGGCAAGTTATCCCCACGCCGGAGCCCAACGAGAGCGTCGTGTTTATCCCTCACTTCCTTCGAGGCCTAGGCCTCACCCTCGACCCCTTCGTGAGGGGGCTCATGTCCTACTATGGGTTGGATTTCCACAATCTGGCTCCAGACGCCATCCTCCACATCTCGTCCTTCATTATCGTGTGCGAGGCCTTTCTCCACGTCAACCCACACTTCGGCTTATGGCTGAAGACCTTTAATGTGAAGCCGAAGATGATCGAGGGGCGACATGCGGAGTGCGGAGGCGCTATAATAAGCAGAAACGCTGATGCCCCATGGCCAGAGGGTTCTTTTCCAGAAGTATCCGACGTATGGCAACGGAGATGGTTCTATGTCACTGCTCCGAGAGGCACAAAGTGGGTAGCTGCCCCCGAGTTCCGCTCAGGCCCTCCACCACAGTTGGCGTCTTGGACCGATGTGGCACGGAACTATGGGCCTGCTGGCGATGTACCAGAACTACAGAATCGCATCCGGGAGCTTATTGAGAGGGACATAAATCTTGTCAACATAACACAATTGATGCTAATTCGGCGGATGTTATCGTGCAGACGTCGGCCTCTCTGGATGTGGGAATTTAATCTGGAGGGTCCATGGACTATTAAGCACTTCTTCGGCCTGAAGCTCGAAGGAATGTGTAAATTATTCTTCGGACCTCAAGTAAAGTGTCCGGACACCACCGAGGATGCAGGCCTAAGCTGCAATCGCCTAGATGCCCAAGAGAGTAACCTCAAAGCTGGACACTTCGTTTATATTTATCATAACCATTATTCTGAAAACCCTGCCGTGGCCAGGAATGGCTTAACAAGACGGAGAGAATCGGGTGTCTGGCGCCACTTCCTGAAGGCTCGCCTGGTCCCACTATTGCAAAGATGCTGGGTCGGGCGCTCAGCAAAATCCCTTCAGGGAAAGGCGAAGGAAAGGGCAGTGAACCCGAACTTCACGCGCTACGCATCCAGACCGGGGAAATCGCTACCTCTCCTTTGGAGGATAGCCGGAAAGGGGAGGTCAAAGCCTCCTCCCCACGCGGGAAGAAGAGGGCCGCCTCTGAAGATTTGGAGGCGGAGACGCCCAAGCAAGGGAAGAAAACATCGCGAGAGGGCTTTGCCGCGACGGGCATCCTCACCGCATCATGCCTACGAAGGGGCCAGCTCTCCAACGAGCTGTAAGTTATTCATTAATTCAAAAGTGTGGTGTTACTCCGAGATCCATAACCAGGACTTTGTCTTTTGTAGTCCGGCGGGCAGCTCTTCTCAACAGAATTCGTCTTCGGGGGACCTTCTTCCGGAGATGATGGAGAGTGAGACTCCACCCACCTCTCCGCCTCATGAAGCGGGCGACACGAAGGTGTCGTCACAGAGGAGACTGGATCTTCCGAAGCCGGAGGCTAATACGTCAGCCGCCCTGAGCCCGGAGCGTTTGGCTCCCACGGGGGGGCGATGAGAAGGGTGCTGCATAGTTTAGTGTCCGGTCGGACGTACTGCGGGCCGTTTGGAGCGAGCCGCGCTCTCGGAGGAGCATCGCTCTTTAATGGGCACGGTGCTCATGAAGATTTCATCCACTACCAGTGGTTTGAATGAGGAATTTACAAGCCTGCTCAAAGGCTTTGAGGTATGTAGTGAAAAATGCGCAATTTTTTTTATTATGAAGCGCGCGCTAGGAGTGCTCCCTATAGATAGTATCCCCTGAGACTCTGGTTGCCCGCCGTAGACGGCAAACGGGGGATCATATACTAATGGCTGTGCCGTTAATGTGCGCAGGACTACAAGGATCCGGCAGCCGACCAGTCTGTTGAAGCTGCTGAACTAAGCAGGCAGATCGGATCAATTGGTGCCGATATCACGCTGGTGAATAAGCGGCTGGAGGAGTCACAGGGTATGTGCTCGGCTTCCCTTATTATGATGTATAGGGAAATGTAAGAGGTGCAGAATATTAATGCCATGTGGTTGCACTGCAGATGGTGCTGCTGCCGTGGAGGCCCTAAGGGCAGAACTTGCTCAAGCCAAGGAACAAGCTCGGGCTAGCAATGCGGCTGCGCTAAAGGCGGCCGAAGAATTGAGAGCCGAATGGGCTGCTCATCGCTGAAGCAAAGAAAAGATAGCCGAAATGGTTGGGGAGTTAAAGAATGCCACCGACCGGTACGCACTCCTAGAAAAGGAAAGTAAGGCTAGTTCTGCCGAGCTGGACAAGGCACTTAATGCTGCCAAGGAGATGCGGACCGAGATCCGCAATATGCGGGAAGAGCTCTAACAGGCCGACAAAATCGTGGCTGGGGGCTTATACTTGCTGCGGATGAAGTTCTTGGATCCGAAGTATGCTCCCCTGGTGGGGCGCTTGAGTCCTGTAGACGCATATGTGGACTTGGCGAATAGTAGCTGACGTTGTCAAGTTCTTCGAGGGTCAAGGCGATGAAGAAGTGGAGAAGCTTTTCTGGTCGCAGTTCAATGCTCCCACTCGCCCGCTGCCGCTGAATGGGAAGGTGGCTGCTATGGCGGAGCTCCACAGGCTGTTCGGGCTGGCAATGCGGTCTGTAATAGACCATCTTTGGCCGAAGGGGCCTAAGCCGGACAACTATTTTGGTTTGGTGCAGCAGTTCCTTGGAGCCGTGTCTCAGATTGACACCATGAGGAGGTCGGCGTGCATAGAGGGTGCACGGATGGTACTGGCCCGTGTTAAAGCCTATTGGACGGATATGGAGGCCACTGCAATAGCGACCCAGGATCCGGCGGGAGGCCAATATCCGGCCGAGCACTACTTGGCGCAAGTCACGGAAGGTGCCTGCCTAATAGAGGCGCAGTGCTTGAAGAATGTTTCATTCGAGTGATATGTCGAATCATTGTAGAGAACAATGTTTAGTTTAATTATGAGGCTATGTCTATACTTTTGCCCGAAAGTATGATTGCCCCCCCCCCCTGTGCGGCCGTTCTTATATGTATAAGTAGTCCGAAAGATAGCAGTCGTTCGCTTCAGCCCCCACGCATGTAATGCGGGGGTGTTCACAAAAAATATGCTTAATCACAGTTGATCCAACGTCTTGGTCCATGAAGGAGGTGATCGCACGTCGAACTAGGCAACCGGACTATATAGTTGTAACACTTTCGCTTAGCCATGGGAGTATAATGGTGGTGCTACTATGTAGCCCCTGGTACCTTCACGTGCATCCGAATACGGGCGTGTGTGTACATGGCCGTGAAACGGCCCTTCGTTAAGGCGGAGGAATCTTTAGGGATTCCGGTGAGTCTTCGAGTGGTTGAACAGTCTCTCGTTGTATCATGACAGTCAGTTTTCGGCTTTCTCTACTGAGGCGCTCATCCGGAATAACCAAGGCACAATCGCAGTAGTTCTTCGTTGGCCTGCCTTAGCCGGATGATAGCGGAACATAAGGCGGCAAACCCAGGAGCCGGGCAAACCCAACATTTGACCAAAGACATGATTTGGAGCTGATGCATATACGGCCAACTCGTGACGCCGAATACTCCTAAGGGTATTCGGTCTTTTGTAAAAGAAGATAGGCTGACAAGAGCCTATTGTAAGCCCTTTATTCCTAGGTTCGTGCAATTTAGTCTACCGTGGCCAAATGCCAAAAACGGAAGTATCCTCTGTGGGTATAGAACCCATGGGATGGTTGAAACAACAAGAGGCAGTAGAAAAGGTTTACACAGGGGCTTAATCTAAAAAGAAACCTGTTGCGCGGGGCCCTGCTGCACATCTGCGCCTTTGTCTCCGTTGTGCCGTATCCTGGAAGGGTATCGCGCGAACATTGTTTGTAAAAAAAAGAAAAACTCGTAGGAGGGTGCAACGTAAGTATGCGATTAGTAATAAAAGTGTAAGCTGTTGGCCTGCCAGTAAGGTTGAGCCGAGCGTGGGGCTGTATTAAATACAGACAGCCCCTGGTTTCCATTATGGGATTACATATACGGTGCCCTGTTTGAATTTTATCCGGGCTACCGGAATCGTCTAACCGTGTCTGTGGTCGTAATGACCAATCATGTTTTCTAATACTGGAGGCCGCTTATAGTCCGGCCGCCAGGGCCGTCGCGTATTCCTCTACGCGTGAAGGGCTCTCTATGATTCCGCTAACGGTGATGACGCCATGGGGACCGGGCATCTTGATTGTAAGGTGGCCATAGTGTGGCAATGCGTTGAAGCGGGCAAAGGCCGTTCTTCCTAGCAATGCATGATAGCTGCTTCGGAAGAGTGCGACAGTGAAGAGCAGCTCTTCACTTCTGGAGTTGCCTGGGGAGCCGAATGTTACTTCCAGCACGACGGAGCCCCTGGCACAGGCTGCAACGCCTGGTATCACCCCTTCAAAAGTGGTTTTGCTTTGTTTAATTCTGGATGGGTCTATCCCCATTCGGCGGATAGTGTCCTCATATATTAAATTGAGACCACTGCCGCCGTCCATGAGGACACGGGTGAGACGGTGTCCATCGATTATTGGGTCAAGCACCAAGGCCTGTGATCCTCCTCACCGAATTGTAGTTCAGCCGTCCATGTGATCGAAAGAGATCGGACGAGACATTCAGCAGTGAGACGTGGGTACGACGGGCTCTACATTGTGCGCTTCTATGGGCGCGGATTCATGCCTTCTCGTGGATGTGTGAGTCGCATGGATCATGTTTACTGTTTTAACCTTTGGTGGGAATTTTTTCTGTCCCCCATTGTTCGGCTGGTGAGGTTCATCCTCGTCTTCGCTTGGTGTGCCCCTCCCCTTGTGTTCGGCATTTAATTTGCCGGCCTGCTTGAAGACCCAACACTCTCTATGGGTGTGGTTCGCAGGTTTCTCCGGGGTGCCATGAATTTGGCATAGCATGTCCAGGACTATGTTCAGACCGGATGGTCCATATTTACTGCCTTTGAATGGCTTCTTTTGCTGATCAGGTCGAGAGACCCTGAATCCGGCGTTGACCATCGTGTTGTCCGGGCTCTCTTCCTTGTTTTGGCGTTTGTTTTTATTACGCTGTGGCTTCCCGTTGCCATCCCTTATTTCGGATGTGCTGGGGTCGCTGGTGCCTTTACGGGCTAGCCAGCTATCCTCACCCGCGCAAAATCGGGTCATAAGGCTTGTTAAGGCTGCCATTGTCCTTGGCTTTTCTTGGCCGAGGTGTCGGGCGAGCCATTCGTCACAGATGCTGTGTTTGAAAGCCGCTAAGGCTTCACCGTCCGGACAGTCGACAATTTGATTCTTCTTAGTGAGGAATCTGTTCCAAAGCTTGCGAGCGGACTCTCCGGACTGTTGGATTATGTGACTTAGATCGTCTTCATCCAGAGGCCGAACATAAGTCCCTTGAAAATTGGCCCTGAAAGCGTCTTCGAGTTCCTCCCAACTCCCAATTGAGTTTCGGGTAGGCTTTTCAACCAGTGTCGAGCTGGTCCCTTCAACTTGAGGGGAAGGTATTTGATGGCATGGAGGTCATCCCCACGAGCCATGTGAATATGCAGGATAAAATCCTCGATCCAGACCCCTGGGTCTATCTTGCCGTCGTATGCCTCTATGTTCATAGGTTTAAAGCCTTGTGGGGTATCATGGTCCAGTACTTCATCGGTGAAGCACAGGGGGTGAGCAGCCCCTCTGTATCTGGGCGCATTGTGGCATGTAGTCAAATTTTGTTGTGTCCGGGGTTGATTCCGGACTGGTATCTGGCTTGTATGAGCATTTGGGTGACCAAAGTCCTTTGCTGGGGTGTGTCTTCTAGATCCATATATGGACCTAGCTGCACCGGCCTTCTTATCCGGATGCTCGCGTGGATCGTGCGTAGTGTCTGCAGCCGCTCTGTTATGGTTCTGAAGCGGTACGTCTGGTGTCTTGGTCGAATTTTCTTTTGGTGGAACAGCCGCGTCGTTGAATTCTGGTAGTAGCTTGCGCTTCGGATAGCTTTTCGTATGGCAGTCATCGCCATATCTTTCTTCAATGTCTAGCACTTTATTCCATCTTCGGCTGAGCTTTTCTTGTGCGGCTTTGAGCCGTTGCTTCTGCTTTTTTAGACTTCTTGCGGTGGCCATAAGCTTTCTGTAGAGGTTGTCTCGTTCCACTTGTTCGTCCGGGATGATGAATGCATCGTCGTCCGGACTGTCTTCCTGTTCTGGGGCGGCATCATGAGCTCGTCCCTCCAGATCATTGTGATCGGGTATTTGCTCCGAACTTGATTTGGAGTGACCTGGCTCGTCCTGCTCCCTCACTGGGTCCGTGTGGTCATTATTTCTTTCGGATTTTGCGGGTATATCAGCCCTTCTTGTGCTCTTGTTGCTATTTTTGCCATTGCTGGGCTTTGAGCGGCGTCTGCGCCGCCTTTTTGGCTTTTGCCCGGGTGTTTTATCTTTCGGGTTATCGTTGTCGTCCTTATTGGGCGTATCTACCATGTATATATAGTGTGACAAGGTAGTAGTCCCGCGCCCTAGGGATTCTAGAGCTTCTCCTGCATCTTGTCCATATCGTCGATGTCTTCAGAGTCGAAGTCATGCACGTCGGTTAAATCTTCGATCGTGGCAATGAAGTGGGTGGTGGGTGGGCATCGAATTCCTTCGTCGCCTGCTTCCCACTCGGGCCGGACATAGTTTGGCCCAGAGTCTCCTGACAAAGAGAGAGACCTTACTAAGTTCAGCATGTTGCCAAAGGGCAAGTGCTGAAAGATTTCCGCAGCTGTAAACTCCATTACCGAAGCCCAACCTGGCTCGGCTGGCTCAAGACGAGCGGACTGGGACCAACTGCCGGATATGAGTCCGGGGGCCCAAGGTAACAGGCCTCCATAGAGGTGGGACCTGTGTTCGGCTCCATCGCCAATGAGTGTGTGGCCCGCGGGGCAGGGTCCAGCCCTCCGTCCATAGACAACACAACCTGCCCTGGATGTAGATCCGGGGCTGCTTCGGAGATGAGGTCCCGAGCATTGTCCGACTGCAGGTCTAAGCCGTGCTCGTCGTGACTGTCCGGCGTTCCTGGCGCAGGCTCGAATCCGTCGAAGATCAAGTTTTTGCGGATATCTTCCATGTAGTTCAAGTTTCCAAACCTGATCTGGCGGCCAGGGGTGAAGCTATCGATCTGCTCCAACTGGCCAAGCGAATTGGCCCGCAGTGCGAAGCCGCCGAACACAAAGATCTGTCTGGGGAGAAAAATCTCACCCTAGACTGCGTTGTTGACGATTGAAGATGCTATCAAGCCTCGAAGCGACGACACAGAGGAACTCTCAATGAAAGCACCAATGTCGGTGTCAAAACCGGCGGATCTCGGGTAGGGGGTCCCGATCTGTGCGTCTTAGGCTGATGGTAACAGGAAGCAAGGGACACAATGTTTACCCAGGTTCGGGCCCTCTCGCTGGAGGTAAAACCCTACTTCCTGCTTGATTAATATTGAAGATATGTGGAATACAAGAGTAGATCTACCACGAGATCGTAGAGGCTAAACCCTAAGAGCTAGCCTATGATGGTATGATTGTAAATGTGATCGACCTTCTAAGGACCATCCTCTCCGGTTTATATAGACACCGGAGAGCTAGGGTTTACATGGAGTCGGTTACAAGGAAGGAAACATAATATCCGGATCGCCAAGCTTGTCTTCCATGCAAAGGACAGTCCTATCTGGACACGAGCCGAAGTCTTTAGTCTTGTATCTTGACGCTTCTATAGTCCGGACAATGAATATAGTCCGGCTGTCCGGATACCCCCTTATCCAGGAATCCCTCAGCGGCCCAGACCGACATTATGCGTACGCTTACGCGAGACTGGTTCTACCGACGTGCTTTTCACATAGGTGGCTGGCGGGTGTCAGTTTCTCCAAATTTAGTTGAACCGAGTGTGGCTACGCCCGGTCCTTGAGAAGGTTAAAACAGCACTAACTTGACAAACTATCATTGTGGTTTTGATGCGTAGGTAAGAACGGTTCTTGCTCAGCCCATAGAGCCACGTAAAACTTGCAACAACAAAGTAGAGGACGTCTAACTTGTTTTTGCAGGGCATGTTGTGATGTGATACTGTCAAGGCATGATGCTATATTTTATTGTATGAGATGATCATGTTTTTGTAACCGAGTTATCGGCAACTGGCAGGAGCCATATGGTTGTCGCTTTATTGTATGCATAGCAATCGCCCTGTAAGTGCTTTACTTTATCACTAAGCGGTAGCAATAGTCGTAGAAGCAATAGTTGGCGAGACGACAATGATGCTATGATGGAGATCAAGGTGTCGCGCCAGTGACGATGGTGATCATGACGGTGCTTCGGAGATGGAGATCACAACCACAAGATGATGATGGCCATATCATATCACTTATATTGATTGCATGTGATGTTTATCTTTTATGCATCTTATTTTGCTTTGATTGACGGTAGCATTATAAGATGATCTCTCACTAAATTTCAAGGTATAAGTGTTCTCCCTGAGTATGCACTGTTGCGAAAGTTCTTAGTGCCGAGACACCATGTGATGATCGGGTGTGATAGACTCTACGTTCAAATACAACGGGTGCAAAACAGTTGCACACGCAGAATACTCAAGTTAAACTTGACGAGCCTAGCATATACAGATATGGCCTCGGAACACTAAGACCGAAAGGTCGAGCGTGAATCATATAGTAGATATGATCAACATAGTGATGTTCACCATTGAAAACTACTCCATCTCACGTGATGATCAGACATGGTTTAGTTGATTTGGATCGCGTGATCACTTAGATGATTATAGGGATGTCTATCTAAGTGGGAGTTCTTAAGTAATATGATTAATTGAACTTTAATTTATCATGAACTTAGTCCTGATAGTATTTTGCAAATTATGTTGTAGATCAATAGCTCGTGTTGTTGCTTCCCTATGTTTTATATGTGTCCCTAGAGAAAACTAAGTTGAAAGATGATAGTAGCAATGATGCGGACTGTGTCCATGGTCTGAGGTTTATCCTCATTGCTGCACAGAAGAATTATGTCCTTGATGCACTGCTAGGTGACAGACCTATTGCAGGAGCAGATGCAGACGTTATGAATGTTTGGCTAGCTCAATATGATGACTACTTGATAGTTTAGTGCACCATGCTTAACAGCTTAGAATCGGGACTTCGAAGACGGTTTGAACGCCATGCACCATATCAGATGTTCCAGGAGTTGAAGTTAATATTTCAAGCAAATATCCGAGTTGAGAGATATGATAAACAAGTTCTATAGATAAAAGATGGAGGTGAATAGCTCAAGCAATGAGCATGTGCTCAGATTGTTTGGGTACTACAATCGCTTGTATCAAGTGGGAGTAAATCTTCCAGATAAGATAGTGACTGACAACGTTCTCTAGTCACCATAACCAAGTTAGTAGAACTTCGTGATGAACTATAGTATGCGAGGGATGACGAAAACGATTGCCGAGCTCTTCGTGATACTGAAATCAACGAAGGTAGAAATCAAGAAAGAGCATCAAGTGTTGATGATTGAGAAGACCACTAGTTTCAAGAAAATTGCAAAGGGAAAGAAAGGGAACTTCAAGTAGAATGGCAATCAAGTTGTCACTTCCGTGAAGAAGCCAAAAGCTAGACTAAAGCCTGAAACTAAGTGCTTCTACTGCAAAGAAAATGGTCACTGGAAGCGGAAATGCCCTGAATATTTGGTGGATAAGAAGGATGTCAAAGTGAACAAGGATATATTTGATATACAAGTTATTAATGTGTAACTTACTAGTGTTTATAGTAGCCCCTAGGTATTTGATACTTGTTTGGTTGCTAAAAATTAGTAACTCGAAACAGAAGTTACAGAATAAACAGAGACTAGTTGAGGGTGAAGTGACGATGTGTGTTGGAAGTGGTTCCAAGATTGATATAATCATCATCGCACACTCCCTATACTTTCAGGATTAGTGTTAAACCTAAATAAATGTTATTTGGCATTTGCGTTCAGCATGAATATGATTTGATCATGTTTATCACAATACGGTTATTCATTTAAAGTCAGAGAATAATTGTTGTTCTGTTTACATGAATAAAACCTTCGATGGTCATACACCCAATGAAAATAGTTTGTTGGATCTCGATCGTAGTGATACACATATTCATAATATTGATGCCAAAGAGATGCAAAGTTGATGATGATAGTGCAACTTAATTGTGGCACTGCCGCTTGGGTCATATCGGTGTAAAGCGCATGAAGAAACTCCATAAAGATGGATTTTTGGAATCACTTGGTTATGAATCATTTGATGCTTGCGAACCGTGCCTTTTGGGCAAGATGATTAAAACTCCGTTCTTCAGAACAATGGAATGAGCTACTGATTTATTGGAAATAATACGTACCGATGTATGCGATCCAATTTGTGTTGATGGTCGTGGCAAGTATCGTTATTTTCTAACCTTCATAGATGATTTGAGCAGATATGGGTATATCTACTTAATGAAACACAAGTCTAAAACATTTAAAAAATTCAAAGAATTTCGGAGTGAAGTGGAGAATCATCGTAACAAGAAAATAAAGTTTCTACGATCTGATCATGGAGGAGAATATTTGAGTTACGAGTTTGGCCTTCATATAAAACAATGTGGAATAGTTTCATAGCTCACGCCACCTGGAACACCACAACGTTATGGTGTGTCCGAACATCGTAGTCGCACTTTATAGGATATGGTGCGATCTATGATGTATCTTACCGATTTACCACCATCGTTTTGGGGTTATGCATTAGAGACAGCTGCATTCACTTTAAATAGGGCACCATCAAAATCCGTTGAGACGATACCTTATGAACTGTGGTTTGGCAAGAAACCAAAGTTGTCGTTTCTTAAAGTTTGGGGCTGCGATGCTTATGTGAAAAAGTTTCAACCTGATAAGCTCGAACCAAAATCGGAGTAGTGCGTCTTCATAGGATACCCAAAGGAAACTATTAGGTACACATTCTATCATAGATCTGAAGGAAAAATCTTTGTTGCGAAGAATGGATCCTTTCTAGAGAAGGAGTTTCTATCGAAAGAAGTGAGTGGGAGAAAAGTAGAAACTTGATTAGGTAACTGTACCTTCTCTCAAATTGGAAAGTAGTTCATCATAAAAATTAGTTCTAGTGATGCTTACACCAATTAGTGAGGAAGTTAATGATGATGATCATGAAGCTTCGGATCTAGTTACTACCGAACCTCGTAGGTCAACTAGAGTACGTTCCCCACCAGAGAGGTATGGTAATCCTATTCTGGAGTTCATGTTACTTGACCATGACGAACCTACGAACTATGAGGAAGCAATGATGAGCCCTGATTCCACGAAATGGCTTGAGGCCATGAAATCTGAGATGGGATCCATGTATGAGAACAAAATGTGGACTTTGGTTGACTTGTCCGATGATCGGCAAGCCATAGAAAATAAATGGATCTTCAAGAGGAAGACGGACGCTGATAGTAGTGTTACTATCTAAAAAGCTAGACTTGTTGAAAAAAGGTTTTGACAAAGTTCAAGGTGTTGAATACGATGAGATTTTTTCACCCGTATCGATGCTTAAGTATGTCCGAATCATGTTAGCAATTGCCAATTTTATGAAATCTGGCAAATGGATATCAAAACTGCATTCCTTAATGGATTTATTAATGAAGAGTTGTATATGATGCAACCAGAAGGTTTTGTCGATCCTAAAGGTGCTAACAAAATGTGCAAACTCCAGCGATCCATCTATGGACTGGTGCAAGCATCTCGGAGTTAGAATATACGCTTTAATGAGTTGATCAAGGCATATAGTTTTATACAGCCTTGTGGTGAAGCCTGTATTTACAGGAAAGTGAGTGCGAGCACTACAGCATTTCTAATAAGTATATGTGAAAGACATATTGTTGATCAGAAATAATGTAGAATTTTCTGGAAAGCATAAATGAGTGTTCGAAAGGAGTTCTTCAAAAGAAAGACCTCAGTAAAGCTTATTGAGCATCAAGATCTATTGAGATAGATCAATACGCTTGATAAGATTTTTCAATGAATACATACCTTGATAAGATTTTGAAGTAGTTCAAAATGGAACAATCAAAGAAGGAGTTCTTGCCTGTGTTGCAAGGTGTGAAGTTGAGTAAGACTCAAAACCCGACCATGGAAGAAAATAGAAAGAGAATGAAAAGTCATTCCATATGCCTCAGTCATAGGTTCTATAAAGTATGCTATGTTGTATACCAAACCTATTGTATACCTTGCTCTGAGTTTGGCAAGGGAGTACAATGTTGATCTAGGAGTAGATCACTAGACAGCGGTCAAGAATATCCTTAGTGAGGACTACGGAGATGTTTCTCGATTATGGAGGTGATAAAAGAGTTCGTCGTAAAGAGTTACATCGATGCAAGCTTTTACACTAATCCAGATGACTCTAAGTCTCAATCTGGATACATATTGGAAGTGGGAGCAATTAGCTAGAGTAGCTCCGTGCAGAGCATTGTAGACATAGAATATTTGCAAAATACATACGGCTATGAATGTGACAGACCCGTTGACTAAACTTCTCTCACGAGCAAAACATGATCATACCTTAGTACTCTTTGGGTGTTAATCACATAGCAATGTGAACTAGATTATTGACTCTAGTAAACCCTTTGGGTGTTGATCACATGACGATGTGAACTATGGGTATTAATCACATACCGATGTGAATATTGGTGTTAAATCACATGGGGATGTGAACTAGATTATTGACTCTAGTGCAAGTGGGAGACTAACGGAAATATGCCCTAGCTGCTATAATAAAGTTATTATTTATTTCCTTATTTCATGATAAATGTTTATTATTCATGCTAGAATTGTATTAACCGGAAACTTAGTACATGTGTGAATACATAGACAAACAAAGTGTCACTAGTATGCCTCTACTTGACTAGCTCGTTGAATCAAAGATGGTTAACTTTCCTAGCCATGGACATGAGTTGTCATTTGATTAACGGGATCACATCATTAGGAGAATCATGTGATTGACTTGACCCATTTCGTTAGCTTAGCACTTGATCATTTAGTATGTTGCTATTGCTTCCTTCATGACTTATACATGTTCCTATGACTATGAGATTATGCAACTCCCGTTTACGGGAGGAACACTTTGTGTTCTACCAAACGTCACAACGTAACTGGGTGATTATAAAGGTGCTCTACAGGTGTCTCTGAAGGTACTTGTTGAGTTGGCGTATTTCAAGATTAGGATTTGTCACTCCGATTGTCGGAAAGGTATCTCTGGGCCCTCTCGGTAATGCACATCACTATAAGCCTTGCAAGCAATGTGACTAATGAGTTAGTTGCGGGATGATGCATTACATAACGAGTAAAGAGACTTGCCGGTAATGAGATTGAACAAGGTATTGATATACCGATGATTGAATGTCGGGCAAGTAACATACTGATGACAAAGGGAACAACGTATGTTGTTATGCAATTTGACCAATAAAGAACTTCATAGAATATGTGGGAGCCAATATGAGCATCCAGGTTCCGCTATTGGTTATTGACCGGAGACGTTTCTCGGACATGTCTACATTGTTCTCGAACCCGTAGGGTCCGCACGCTTAATGTTCGGTGACGATCGGTATTATGAGTTTATGTGTTTTGATGTACCAAAGGTAGTTCGGAGTCCCAGATGAGATTGGGGACATGACGAGGAGTCTCAAAATGGTCGAGACATAAAGATCGATATATTTGACGACTATATTCGGACTTCGGAAAGGTTCCGAGTGTTGGATTTTGGGTTCCGGCAAACCCTTGAGGTTCGAACTCTGGGGTGCGTGGAAAGATCTCTCCCCTACCAACTCACGTCTCGAGGCGTCGCAAGGAATCTAAGCTAGAAAAATGAACAACACAAGGGACACAAGGTTTATACTAGTTTGGGCCACCGTTGTGGTGTAATACCCTACTCTTGTTTGTGGTGTGTGTGGATTGCCTCAGGGGCTGAAGAGGAACAATACAAAGGGAGAACAACCTCGCGAGGGGTGTTCTTGAGCTGGTGCGATGAACTGCTTGGGTGAGTTCAGTCGCCTCTCTCTCTCTAGTCTACCCAAAATCTGGATCTCTCTACTCTGTGGCGGCTAGCTCTATTTATAGAGGCCCTGGGCCTCTTCCCAAATAATGAGCGGGAAGAGCGCCAACAATTGGCCATTTTGAAGGGGAACATCTAGTACACTTATCCTGACCAAAGTTGGTCTTCGACTGCCAAAGACTCTGACGGTGACGCTGTCCTGGGCTCCATGGTGACCTCCATCCTGCCACCGGCTGGTCTTGGTCTTGTTGCACCAAAATGGTAACCTTTGCCTGATGCCTTGGCCTGTGCTTGCCCCCTTTGCACCGAAGGGGAAACAAGGACACTACGTAGGCCGGTGCCTGCCTGGTCTCGATTGTCATGGCTTGCGTCACGGGCACCTCGCAAGGTACCCTGCCTTGATCTCTCTGCCTCCTCGCGAGCCCGCCTGATGAGGCTGCTCCTGAGGAAGCTTCCTATCATCCGCCTAGTGAGGGTCTTGAGCTTGAGCTGAAGAAGTTGGGCTGCGCTAGGCCTCCGCTTGAGCCACGCCGCAGGCCGGAGGTAGGCAAGTCTGGGGACCCCCGTTCCCAGAACACCGATAGTAGCCCCCGGGCCCAAGGCGCGCCCGTACTTGGCTTAGCAGAGAAGCGAAGGGGCAAGTGCGAAGTGCTGCGGGCCCAAATAGCATGCGGCCTTGGGCGCCGCGTGGCGATTGATTGGTCGTGGGCGTCTCCGCTTCCCCATGATGCCACGGCAACCGCACGACTTGACAAGTCCCTGCATGCAAAAGCGGGTCATGATTACCTGAGATCGTGGAGGCCGATGGTTATCCTCCTCCGGACTATAAGTACGGGCGGGCGAGAGCCCCTGTTGTTCATCTCTCCTTGCTTTGCCTCTTCTTCCTCACTCCTCCTCCATTTTGACGACAATGGCGCCAATCCGCCGGTTTTCTGCAGAAGAGAAGGGGAAGGCCCCCCGAGAGGGTCCCTACCCACTTCCGCTGAAGAAACAGTCAGTTCCCTATAGCCGAGATGAGGGTGCTCGACAGGAGGCGGCGAGGCCTTGGTACGAGTGGCCACCATCGGGGTTTTCGCTGCCCTTGTGCCCGAATCGAGGGCCCTGGAGAAGACGGCGCCGAGCGCCACCATTGGTGTCATCGTCGACGTCGGCGAGTCATGATGGTGCGTGTCTTTCCCCCTGGAGTCCATGCCGAGGGCTCTTCTCGCGAGCTTGTGCTTCATGCCGCCATGCCTCCTCGATCTTGGATCCGCCTTCCTCCCTCCTTCGCCTTCGAGATACCGCCGAGGGGGCCTGGGGAGCTCTGGCTGCAGCACGCCGACTGCAGCACCCCCGCGACCGAGGCGGAGGTCGAGGTTGTCGCCCCGGGCAAGGTCTTCATGACACAAGGCTGGGGTGAAATTGCCCGGGCCTGCCGGACAGGGGGTGCCCTCATAATTCATCTCGAATACGATGGAACCTCCTTGATGTTCTTCAAGGTCTTCGACGTGGAAGGACGTTGGCTGGAGTGTTGCCCCAAGGAAGGTAGCCAGGGCGTCGGAGTGGCGAGGACCAGGCTTGCCAACCGCTTCCCCAGCAGCTCCTCAGGCAACAGCGGAGGAGCCGGTGCATCCAGCAGCTCCCCCGAGCTTTACGCGACTCTGGAGATGAGCGAAGATAGCTACGAGCCCCCGAGCTCGCATCGTGCTCGGAGCAGGGAAGCCGCATCAAGCCGTCGGCGCTGCTGATCTGTATGGGGTTGGCGCGGTGCCTGATGGACCACTGTTGATGATGGCGTCCCCTCCGGAGGTGCACATAGTTATTGCTCCTTAGCATCTTTTGTTCCCTGCGAGGAATCGAAATG
This sequence comes from Triticum dicoccoides, assembly GCF_002162155.2. Classification (NCBI taxonomy): domain Eukaryota; kingdom Viridiplantae; phylum Streptophyta; class Magnoliopsida; order Poales; family Poaceae; genus Triticum; species Triticum dicoccoides. Next base: position 554,338,234 of record NC_041385.1, read on the forward strand.
TCACCCCGTGGGGGTATGTAAGGCGCATGTCATGTCTTTTGTGAATTGTACATCCTTATCATGAATTAATGCAAGAGGTCCGCTCTGCCCCGGCCCAGCTCCCCCTTTCTTTCCTCGCGAAGGCCTGGTGCTCTACGCCGACAGGTCCCAGTCCCCAGGCAAGCTTCAACCGTCGCTGGTATGCCAGGTTGCGATGCCGTGGTCAAGGCCAGGAGGTGAGCGGCCCAAGATCCAGTAAGAGCCCCCGAGGCGCGATGCTCGGGAGGTCCCCTTTAGCGCTCAAGCAGCCACCGCTAGGCGAGAAAGGCAGGCAACGTTCCTGTGACAGAGCTGTAGTAGGCGAGGGTTTAGCGTTGAGTCGATTTAGCTTTTGCGTGACTTATCTCATAGGTTTGGAGTAGTTCTTTGGCGAGGTGCCGGGCCTGCGTGGCGACAACCGGGGTGTTGCTGGGTTAGGTCCTCACGAGCTTCTTCCCTCTTCCCCGCACTTTCCTTCATGCTCTACGTCCTCAGGTCCCGGCCCTCGAGCATGCTCAGCCGCCGCTGGTATGACAGGTCGGGATGCCGTGGGTCAAGGCCAGGGGTGAGGGCTGGAGAGCCAGTAAGAGCCCATGAGTCGCGATGCTCAGGTGCCCCCCTTTTAACGCGCGAGCGGATCGTGCCGGAGAGAGGGATAGAGAACCCGTGATGCCCCCAGCGTTACTCCTGAAGCGGGTCTTGCATACTAATCACGAGGGAAAACAAGGTCTGCTGTTACAGTTGCCAGCCAACCATTGGTCGCTCCGAGGGAGTAATTGGGGCACTGAGGGCCCGGTGAGGTGGCGCTATATGCGGGGCCGCCGCGGCTAGAGCTCGGACACTCAGATTTGTCAGCGTTGCAGGGACGGGCCCATGCGCAAGCGCCGTGCCAGAGCGAGCAGCTGCAAAGGTAGGTGTCAATCGAGCAGGCGATTATTCCAAGCAGGCCAATCACGAAGGAGCAAATCCATTTAGATAGATGTGGAAAAAGCAAATGCCACTAGGTCAGGCCTGAGCGGCTTGGGGATGATGCAGCCCAAGGGGCGCCCCCAACAAGGTAAGCAAAGAACATAAGTAAAACGGATACATGCCGCAGGGACGGACCCATGCGACCTGGGAATGATGTAGCCCTGTGGGTGCTCCCAGCTGAAGCAAAAACTAAAACGAAGTCACCTGATACTCTTGCAGAGCGAGGGTCGGAGTAGCTGACGATGCGGGGACAAGGAGCCGATCCTCACGAGCCCTCGGGACCAGGAGCCTCGGGATGCTCCGGGTGCGCAGGGGGATCCTCGAGCACCATCTCCATCTCCGCCAGGACCGCGCGATGCCTGACCTCCTGAGCCTCCAGAATGCTCCTCAGCGGGCACTGATGAGCAGCGGCCGGGTTCGGCAGGCCGAGAGGCATGCGAACATAGCTGTGAGATGGACCCTCGCAACGTCCCACACGCGAGGGCCAGAGGCGCTCCTGAGACGCGGCTTGGCTGAGCCCTGGCACGTCGATGCAGACGCGCAGCCCACCATCCTCGCCTGGATGGGGGGCAACGACGGGTAAGCGGCGGCTACCGCGCATGACTCTTGACTCCTGCAGCTCCTGAGTGTTTCTTGCGATTCACTCCTGAGGGTTCGGTCCTCCTTGCTTCATACCTTCCTGAGGGAAACGTGCTTTGAAGCAGCCTCCAAGTGGTGCCCGAGCGCCTCCCTCGTGACCTTGGCAAAGTCGATGGCCCTCCAGGATAGAGCCCCCAAGCCTTGCCTGAGGAGGGCGCCGGGCGCGCCTCCCTATGCGACCGAGGGCGGCGCCCCTTGAACGGGCGCGGATCCTGTAGTGACGCCTCTGGAGGTGCCTGCCTCCTGAGGCCTTGAACCAGGTGATATCTTCTTCTTCTTAGGGGCTGCTCCTGGGAGGTTTCCACTCTTGGTGTCCAGGTCTTCGATCGACGCGGCCTAGAAGGCGCGTTCAAGGGAGCACACCGCATCTTTCTCTTCACAAGGGACCGTGATGACTCCACAGCTTCCTGGCATCTTGACGATGTTGTAGCCGTGGTGAGCCACTGCCATGAACTTGGCCAGAGCTGGGCACCCGAGGATGGCATTGTACGGCAGGCGAATGTGGGCGACGTCGAAGTCAATGAGCTCAGTGCAGTAGTTGTTGTGCTGCACAAAGGTGACAGGAAGGTGACCTTGCCCTATCGGAACAGTGGAACCATCAGTAACTCCTGAGAAAGGCTTGGTCTGCTGAAGCTGATCATATGGCACTTGGAGATTGTTGAACGTCTCGATGGACAGGACGTTGAGTCCTGCTCCGCCATCGATGAGGGTCCTGGTGACCTGCACATTGCTGATGACTGGGGAACATAGCATTGGGAGGACCCCAGCTATTGTTGCGCACTTGAGTTGATCCGCTGAGCTAAACGTGATGGCACATGTGGACCACCTAAGAGGGCGCGTGGCCTCAAGCTTGGGGAGGACAACATTCACCTCGCGAGCAAATTGCTTGAAGATGCGCTGAGAGGCTGGGGCTTGAGCTTCGCCCAGGATGCAAGCGATTGCGCGCGCCTCCTAGAAGCCCCCAGCCCCCTCGTCCTGATGCTGGTCTTCATCCCTCCTTGGTGGTGGTTGATACGTCTCCAACGTATCTATAATTTTTGATTGCTCCATGCTACCTTATCTACTGTTTTGGACTATATTGGGCTTTATTTTCCACTTTTATATTACTTTTGGGACTAACCTATTAACCGGAGGCCCAGCCCAGAATTGCTGTTTTTTGCCTTTTTCAGTATTTTAAAGAAACAGAATATTAAACGGAGTCCAAACGGAATGAAACCTTTGGGATCGTGATTTTCTAACCGAACGTGATCCAGGAGACTTGGACCCTACTCTAAGCAGTGCCAGAGGCGGTCATGAGGGTGGAGGGCGCCCCCCTGGGCGCGCCCCCTACCTCGTGGGCCCCTCGACGCTCCACCGACGTACTCCTTCCTCCTATATATACCTACGTATCCCCGAACGATCAGAACAGGAGCCAAAAACCTAATTCCACCGCCGCAACTTTTTGTATCCACGAGATCCCATCTTGGGGCCTGTTCCGGATCTCCGCCGGAGGGGGCATCTACCACGGAGGGCTTCTACATCATCACCATAGCCCCTCCAATGAAGTGTGAGTAGTTTACTTCAGACCTTCGGGTCCATAGCTAGTAGCTAGATGGCTTCTTCTCTCTTTTTGGATCTCAATACAATGTTCTCCCCCTCTCTTATGGAGAACTATTCGATGTAATCTTCTTTTTGCGGTGTGTTTGTTGAGACTGATAAATTGTGGGTTTATGATTCAGATTATCTATGGAAAATATTTGATTCTTCTCTGAATTCTTTTATGTATGATTGAGTTATCTTTGCAAGTCTCTTCGAATTATCCTTTTTGGTTTGGCCAACTAGATTGGTAGTTCTTGCAATGGGAGAAGTGCTTAGCTTTGGGTTCGATCTTGCGGTGTCCTTACCCAGTGACAGAAGGGGTTGCAAGGCACGTATTGTATTGTTGCCATCGAGGATAACAAGATGGGTTTTTTATCATATTGCATGAATTTATCCCTCTACATCATGTCATCTTGCTTAAAGCGTTACTCTATTTTTACTTAATACTCTAGATGCATGCTGGATAGCGGTCGATGAGTGGAGTAATAGCAGTAGATGCAGAATCGTTTCGATCTACTTGTTTTGGACGTGATGCCTATATACATGATCATTATCTAGATATGTTCATAATTATGCTCAATTCTGTCAATTGCTCAACAGTAATTTGTTCACCCACCATAGAATACTTATGCTCTTGAGAGAAGCCACTAGTGAAACCTATGGCCCCCGGGTCTATTCTCATCATACCAATCTCTATCACTTTATTTACTTGCTTTGTTTTTTACTTTGCCTTTTACCTTTTTACTTTGCATCTATCTATCAAAAATACCAAAAATATTATCTATCATATCTCACTCTCGTAAGTGACCGTGAAGGGATTGACAACCCTAAGCGTTGGTTGCGAGTTGCTATCGTTTTGTGTAGGTACGAGGGACTTGTGCGTGGTCTCCTTCTGGATTGATACCTTGGTTCTGAAAAACTGAGGGAAATACTTACGCTACTTTACCGCATCATCCTCTCCTCTTCGGGGAAATCCAACGCAGTGCTCAAAAGGTAGCAAGAAGAATTTTTGGCGCCGTTGCCGAGGAGGCTCACGCAAGCAAGTCAACAATACCAAGTACCCATCGCAATCCCTATCTCTCGCATTACATTATTTGCCATTTGCCTCTCGTTTTCCTCTCCCCCACTTCACCCTTGCTGTTTTATTCGCCCTCTCTTTCCCAATCTCCTCCTCTCTTTTCCGTTGCCTTTCTGTTTGCCCATGTGCTAGTTTGCTTGCTTGTCATCATGACTAGTCTCTTATCTTGTCCGTTATCTCCCGAGAATGAAGTTCTAAATTTTAAGCAAAGGCAGGGAGAAAAATCTAAAAGATGCTTGGTATATAATTTGCAATGCTCAAAATAGATCTACCAACAAGCAATCTACTTCAGTTCTTCGCAATTTTTACGTAGGTGCTAATCCTTGGTATAGATATATCCTTGATACCATTACCGGAGGGAATTTTCTGGGTAGCCATACTTTTGATTCTTATAATGCTTTAATAGATATATTTGGCTCACCACCCCTTTTGATTAATGGAACTACGTTAACTTTGGAGCATGTTACGCAAAGGCTTGAAACTATTGAAAATAAAGTTGCTACCGTTGAATCAATTGAAAATCTTGATAAAAAGATCCACAATCAAATTACCCAATATGGATATAAGGTAGGAATGACTTTGAAAAATATTAAAGAAAAAGAACCCATAGTTAATGAAAAAACTAGACTCTACAAGAATCGATAAACTTGAGGGTATCATCACTAACTTGGGAACCGCTTTTTCTTCCGTTCAAAACACTCCAAATTCTTCTACTAAAAATACTAAGCTTATGTATGTTCCTAAGAATAAGGGTGAATCATCTAGTACGGAAACCGCGGATCTTAAATCTATAAGTGTTCATCCCAATCTTTTTACCATCATTAAGGAACCATTTGCTATAGATGAATTTTTCGATCTTTTACCTGAAAATTTGACAATTAGTAGAAAGAAAGGAAATTCTAAAGGAGGTAGACCCCTCATTGAAGAATTGCCTACCAAAGATGGCAATACCTAGATCTATCCTCACTTTTATGCCTAGCTAGGGGCGTTAAACGATAGCGCTTGTGGGGAGGCAACCCAATTTTATTTCGTGTTTTTTGTTTTTGCTTCTGTTTAGGAATAAATAATCCATCTAGCCTCTGTTTAGATGTGGTTTTGCTTTTAGTGAGTGTTTGTGCCAAGTAGGACCTATAGGATAACCTACGATGATAGTTGATTTGATTCTGCTGAAAAAATAGAAACTTTGCACGCATGAATATAATTTTGTTAGATCACCGGAACGTGATTTTGCGTTGATTCTTTTTGCTGCTATTCAATAAAAAAAATTTCCAGGAATTCCTATTTTTGTAGAATTTTTAGAGTTCCAGAAGTTTGCGTTAGTTACAGATTGCTACAGACTGTTCTGTTTTTGACAGATTCTGTTTTTCGTGTGTTGTTTGCTTATTTTGATGAATCTATGGCCAGTAAAATAGTTTATAAACCATAGAGAAGTTGGAATACAGTAGGTTTACCACCAATATAAATAAATAATGAGTTCATTGCAGTACCTTGAAGTAGTCTTTTGTTTTCTTTCTCTAACGGAGCTCACGAGATTTCTGTTGAGTTTTGTGTTGTGAAGTTTTCAAGTTTGGGCTGAATTCTTTCGATGGATTATGGAACAAGGAGTGGCAAGAGCCTAAGCTTGGGGATTCCCATGGCACCCCCAAGATAATCCAAGGACACCAAAAAGTCAAAGCTTGGGGATGCCCCGGAAGGCATCCCCTCTTTCCTCCACTTGCATCGGTAATTTACTTGGAGCTATATTTTTATTCACCACATGTTATGTGTTTTGCTTGGAGCGTCTTGTATTATTTGTGTCTTTTCTTGTTAGTTTACCACAATTATCCTTGCTGTACACACCTTTTGAGAGAGCCATACATGAATTAGAATTTGATAGAGTACTCTATGTGCTTCACATATCTTTTGAGCTTGATAGTTTTGCTCATAGTGCTTCACTTATATCTTTTGAGCATGATAATTTTTGCTCTAGTGCTTCACTTACATATTTTAGAGCATGGTGGTGGATTTGTTTTAAAGAAACCATTGATCTCTCATGCTTCACTTAGATTATTTTGAGAGTCGTTAATAGCATGGTAATTTGCTTAGTGTTAATATACTTGGTGTTCAAGATATGTGAAACTTTCTTTTGAGTGAATTGAATACTAAGATAAGTTTGATGCTTGATAATTGTTTTGATATATGGAAGTGATAGTATCCAAGTCGTGCTAGTTGGGTGATTATGAATTTGAGAAATACTTGTGTTGAAGTTTGCAAATCCCGTAGCATGCACGTATGGTTAGAGTTGTGTAACAAATTTGAAACATGAAGTGTACGTGGCTTGTGCATCCTTATGAGTGGCGGTCGGGGACGAGCGATGGTCTTTTCCTACCAATCTATCCCCCTAGGAGCATGCGCGTAGTACTTGATTTTTGATGACTTCTAAATTTTTGCAATAAGTATATGAGTTCTTTTGACTAATGTTGAGTCCATGGATTATACGCATTCTCACCTTTCCGCCATTGCTAGCCTCTTCGGTACCGTGCATTGCCCTTTCTCACCTTGAGAGTTGGTGCAAACTTCGCCGGTGCATCCAAACCCCGTGATACGTACGCTCTATCACACATAAACCTCCTTATATCTTCCTCAAAACAGCCACCATACCTACCTATTATGGCATTTCCATAGCCATTCCGAGATATATTGCCATGCAACTTCCATCATCATCATGACATACATTACTCTTGTCATATTGCCATTGCATGATCATGTAGTTGACATCGTATTTGTGGCAAAGCCACCATGCATTATTTTTCATACATGTCACTCTTGATTCATTGCACCATCCCGGTACACCACCGGAGGCATTCATATAGAGTCATATCTTGTTCTAAGTTTCGAGTTGTAATCCTTATGTTGTAATCAATAGAAGTGTTATGATCATCATTATTAGGGCATTGCCCAAATAAAAAAAAGAAAGGCCAAAAAAAGGAAGTCCCAAAAAAAGAAAAAGAAAAGGGCAATGCTACTATCTCTTTTTCCACACTTGTGCTTCAAAGTAGCACCTTGTTATTCATGTAGTGAGTCTCATATATTGTGCTTCAAAGTAGCACCTTGTTCTCCATGTAGTGAGTCTCATAACTTGTCTTTTTTATACTAGTGGGAATTTTTCATTATAAAACTTGGCTTGTATATTACTACGATGGGCTTCCTCAAATGCCCTAGGTCTTCATGAGCAAGAAAGTTGGATGCACACCCACTAGTTTCCTTTTGTTGAGCATTCATAGCTCTAGTGCATCCATTGCATGGCAATCCCTACTCCTCATGTTGACATCAATTGATGGGCATATCCATAGCCCGTTGATTAGCCTCGTCAACGTGAGACTTTCTCCTTTTTTGTCTTCTCCACACAATCCCCATCATCATATTCTATTCCACCCATAGTGCTATATCCATGGCTCACGCTCATGTATTGCGTGAAGGTTGAAAAAGTTTGAGATTATTTAAGTATGAAACAATTGCTTGGCTTGTCATCGGGGGTATAGAAGTTGGGAACATCTTTGTGTGACGAAAATGAAGCATAGCCTAACTATATGATTTTGTAGGGATAAACTTTCTTTTGCCATGTTATTTTGAGAAGACATGATTGCTTTGATTAGTATGCTTGAAGTATTATTATTTTTGTGTCAATATGAACTTTTGTCTTGAATCTTTCGGATCTGAATATTCATGCCACAATTAAGAAGTTTTACATTGAAATTATGCCAAAGTATCACTCCGCATCAAAAAATCTTTTTTATCATTTACCTACTCGAGGACGAGCAAGAATTAAGCTTGGGGATGCTTGATACGTCTCCAACGTATCTATAATTTTTGATTGCTCCATGCTACTTTATCTACTGTTTTGGACTATATTGGGCTTTTTTCCACTTTTATATTACTTTTGGGACTAACCTATTAACCGCAGGCCCAGGCCAAAATTGTTGTTTTTTGCCTTTTTCAGTATTTTGAAGAAACAAAATAAACGGAGTCCAAACGGAATGAAACCTTCGGGATCGTGATTTTCCAACCGAACGTGATCCAGGAGACTTGGACCCTACTCGAAGCAGTGCCAGAGGCGGTCAAGAGGGTGGACGGCGCCCCCCTGGGCACGCCCCCTACCTCGTGGGCCCCTCGACGCTCCACCGACGTACTCCTTCCTCCTATATATACCTATGTATCCCGGAACGATCAGATTAGGAGCCAAAAACCTAATTCCACCGCCGCAACTTTCTGTATCCACGAGATCCCATCTTGGGGCCTGTTCCGGAGCTCCACCGGAGGGGGCATCTACCATGAAGGGCTTCTACATCATCACCATAGCCCCTCCAATGAAGTGTGAGTAGTTTACTTCAGACCTTTGGGTCCATAGCTAGTAGCTAGATGGCTTCTTCTCTCTTTCTGGATCTCAATACAATGTTCTCCCCCTCTCTTGTGGAGAACTATTCAATGTAATCTTCTTTTTGCGGTGTGTTTGTTGAGATCGATGAATTGTGGGTTTATGATTCAGATTATCTATGGAAAATATTTGATTCTTCTCTGAATCCTTTTATGTATGATTGAGTTATCTTTGCAAGTTTCTTCGAATTATCCCTTTTGGTTTGGCCAACTAGATTGGTAGTTCTTGCAATGGGAGAAGTGCTTAGCTTTGGGTTCGATCTTGCGGTGTCCTTACCCAGTGACAGAAGGGGTTGCAAGGCATGTATTGTATTGTTGCCATCGAGGATAACAAGATGGGGTTTTATCATATTGCATGAATTTATCCCTCTACATAATGTCATCTTGCTTAAAGCATTACTCTGTTTTTACTTAATACTCTAGATGCATGCTGGATAGCGGTCGATGAGTGGAGTAATAGTAGTACATGCAGAATCGTTTCGATCTACTTGTTTTGGACGTGATGCCTATATACATGATCATTGCCTAGATGTGTTCATAATTATGCTCAATTCTGTCAATTGCTCAACACTAATTTGTTCACCCACCATAGAATACTTATGCTCTTGAGAGAAGCCACTAGTGAAACCTATGGCCCCGGGTATATTCTCATCATATCAATCTCTATCACTTTATTTAATTGCTTTGTTTTTACTTTGCCTTTTACCTTTTTACTTTGCATCTATCTATCAAAAATACCAAAAATATTATCTATCAGATCTCACTCTCGTAAGTGATCATGAAGGGATTGACAACCCCTAAGCGTTGGTTGCGAGTTGCTATCATTTTGTGTAGGTACGAGGGACTTGTGCGTGGTCTCCTACTGGATTGATACCTTGGTTCTCAAAAGCTGAGGGAAATACTTACGCTACTTTACTGCATCAGCCTCTCCTCTTCGGGGAAATCCAACGCAGTGCTCAAGAGGTAGCAGTGGTGGTAGAGGAGGGAGGCCTGCGTTGCCTTGCGGGCAATCCTCACGAGGCTGATCCCTCCAACCTCCCTCGCGAGGTTGGTCCTGCCAGTGATCCTCGTGAGGTCGGTCACGCCACCCTTGGCGAGGGCCACGGTCTTCCCATCGTCCTCCACCTCTTCCTCCTCGGCCATTGCCCCGATCGTTGCGCTTCGGGCGTCGGCCAATACGTCCATCTCGCATAGCCCTGAGCTCTTGGCATTCGTTGGTGTTGTGGGTGTGAAGGTCGTGGTACACGCAGTACCAGCTGCCCTTGGATGACTTCGGCTGATCCCTGCCTTGCTTGGTGTCTGGCTCCGCTGCAAGTACGGCCGCCCCTTTGCGCTTCACATCCTTGGCCTTGGGCTTCTTCTCTTCTGTATCGGCAGCTGGAAGCTCGCGGAGGGAGAGGCGCCCTTCCTCAGCCCTGGCGCACTTGTTCGCCAGGTTGAACAGCTCCAGAGATGTGCACAGGTCCTCATGGATTGCTAGCTCCTCTTACATCTTGATGTCGCGCACGCCATCGGAGAAGGCTGAGATGATGGCTTCCTCAGTCACCCTGGGGATCTTGAGGCGAGCGTTGTTGAAGCACTGGATGTACTTTTGCAGGGTCTCTCTTGGCTGTTGCTTGATGCGGCGCAAGACACTGATAGTCAGGGGACAGTCGTGAGTGCCCTAGAAGTTGGCGATGAAGCGAGCGCGCATCTCGTCCCAGGAGGAGATCGTGCTGGGAGGCAGGTTTATGAGCCAGGTGCGGGCGCCATCCTTAAGCGCCATGGGAAACCAGTTTGCCATGACCTTTTCATCCCCGTTGGCCGCATTGATGCCCAACTCATAGAGCTGGAGGAATTCTGCAGGGTCGGCAGTACCGTCGTAGCGAGGAGGCAGATCCGGCTTGAACTTGCCCGGCCAGGCAACGCTACGCAGCTCGGCGGTGAAGGCATGGCAGCTCGCAGTGGCTCCAGGGGCCCTTTGGTGACAAAGGGCTAGATCTATGAGGTCTCCACGCGCCGCCGCCAGCAGCGGCGCGGGGTCTTGGTGTGCTGGAGCAGGAGCGCGGTCATGGTGTGTTGGTGCTGGGAGTGCGCGAGCACCTTCTTATGGGCGAGGGACCTCTTGGCAGCTCTTTTCTTGTTGCGCGGGCGCTGGACGCGGTGGGTCTCGTCTACGGGTCGCGCGCCTCGGGGCCAGAGCGCCTTCTTGACGAGGAGGCGGCGGAGGTGCCTCCGGAGCTGTGTTGCCTACGCAGGGCAGAGGGCGATGCAGCGAGAGGGACAGCGCAGGGGAGCCCCCTGCGGTGCTGACGAGTTTGGTGATGCGGGCGAGCCACTCCTCGTAGAGGTCGTCGATGGGGCGGAAGTGTAGGAGCTCACATGCCAGGAGCAGCGCGGCATGCGCGTCCTCAGGAGCGCAACGAGTGTGCGACGACGAGCCTGCTGGAGTCAGCGACGGGGTGGTGGTGCGGCCTTCTCGCCGCACCGAGGGATGCAGCAACGACGCCTGCTGCTCGTTCCCCGCCGGGCCGGTGGCGGCGTGGGGCAGCAGGCGACGGGGAACGACGGGGAGGCCCACCGACGGGGGCCGTCTGGGTGACATGGGCTGCGAGAGCAGCCCGACGCTCGGCGCGGGCTCGGTGAGCATCAGACATGGGCGCGACGGACGACAAAACGCGAGACGGCGGAAGACACGATTCCGGCGCACCCCTACCTGGCGTGCCAAATGTCGGATTTCGGGTTCCGGCAGACCCTTGAGGTTTGAACTCTGGGGTGCGCGCGAAGATCTCTCCCCTACCAACTCACGTCTCGAGGCCTCGCAAGGAATCTAAGCTAGCAAAATGAACAACACAAGGGACGCAAGGTTTATACTAGTTCGAGGGGTGTTCTTGAGCTGGTGCGATGAACTGCTTGGGTGAGTTCAATCGCCTCTGTCTCTCTAGTCTACCCAAAATCTGGATCTCTCTACTCTGTGGTGGCTAGCTCTATTTATAGAGGCCCTGGGCCTCTTCCCAAATAATGAGCGGGAAGGGCGCCAACAATTGGCCATTTTGAAGAGGAACATCTAGTACACTTATCCTGACCAAAGTTGGTCTTCGACTGCCAAAGACTCTGACGGTGACACCATCCTGGGCTCCACGGTGACCTCCATCCTGGCGTCCGGTTGGTCTTGGTCTTGTTGCACTGAAACAGTAACCTTTGCCTGATGCCTTGGCCTATGCTTGCCCCCTTTGCACCGAAGGGGAAACAAGTACACTGTGCAGGCCGGCGCCCGCCTGGTCTCAATCATCATGGCTTGCGTCACGGGCACTGAGGGAGTCCTGGATTAGGGGGTGTCCGGATGGCCGGACTCCTGGACTATGAAGGTACAAGATTGAAGACTTCGTCCCGTGTCCGGATGGGACTTTCCTTGGCGTGGAAGGCAAGCTTGGCGATACGGATGTGCAGATCTCCTCCCATTGTAACCGACTCTGTGTAACCCTAGCCCTCTCTGGTGTCTATATAAACCGAAGGGTCTTAGTCCGTAGGACGAACAACAATCATACCATAGGCTAGCTTCTAGGGTTTAGCCTCTCTGATCTCGTGGTAGATCTACTCTTGTACTACCCATATCATCAATATTAATCAAGCAGGAGTAGGGTTTTACCTCCATCGAGAGGGCCCGAACCTGGGTAAAAACATCGTGTCCCTTGGCTCCTGTTACCATCCGCCTAGACGCACAGTTCGGGGCCCCCTACCCGAGATCTGCCGGTTTTGACACCGACATTGGTGCTTTCATTGAGAGTTCCTCTGTGTCGTCATCTTTAGGCCCGATGGCTCCTCCGATCATCAACAACGATGCAGTCCAGGGAGAGACTTTTCTCCCCGGACAGATCTTCGTATTCGGCGGCTTTGCACTGCGGGCCAATTCGCTTGGCCATCTGGAGCAAATCGAAAGCTACGCCCCTGGCCATCGGGTCGGATTTGGAAGTTTGAACTGCCTGGCTGACGTCCGCGGAGACTTGATCTTCGATGGGTTCGAGCCACAGCCAAGCGCGCCGCACTGTCACGATGGGCATGATCCAGCTCTGCCGCCGAACAGTGCCCTGGAGGTTGCACCCGTGTCCGCTCTGACCCTTAGCTCGGAGCCGACTGCGCCAATCGAGAACGGGTGGCACGACACCGCCTCGGGGGCTGCAATCTCTACGGCGATCGAGCCAAACAGCAGCCTTGTCCTTTGCGAAGCTCGTGACTCCAAGGTGCCGGACTCCTCACCGGACTCCGAACCTTCCGCGCCCCTGCTGATCGAATCCGATTGGGCGGCGATCATGAAGTTCGCCGTCGCGGACATCTTTCAGCACTCGCCCTTCGGCGACATTCTGAATTCACTAAAGTCTCTCTCTTTATCAGGAGAGCCCTGGCCGGACTATGGTCAGCAAGGTTGGGATGCGGACGACGAAGAAATTCAAAGCCCACCCACCACCCACTTCGTAGCCACTGTCGATGATTTAACTGACATGCTCGACTTCGACTCCGAAGACATAAACGATATGGACGCCGATGCAGGAGACGACCAAGAACCAGCGCCTATAGGGAACTGGAAGGCCACCTCGTCATACGACATATACATGGTGGACACCCCAAAAGAAGGGAATGGCGATGGAACAACGGAGGATGACCCCTCCAAGAAACAGCCTAAGCGCCGGCGTCAGCGGCGCCGCTCTAAATCCCGCCAAAGCAAAAATGGCGATTCCGGCACGGGAGATAATAACACCTCGGACAGTGCTGAATACAACCCCCTCCAGCAGGATTCAGCACAGGAGGATGGAGAAGCCAGCCCTCATGAGAGAGCGGCAGACAGAGAGGTAGATGACGATAATTACATGCCTCCCTCCGAAGACGAGGCAAGCCTCAACAAAGACGAATTTGTCGTGCCTGAGGATCCCGTCGAACAAGAGCATTTCAAACGCACGCTTATGGCCATGGCGAGCAGCCTCAAGAAAAAACAGCAACAACTTAGAGCTGACCAAGACTTGCTAGCCGACAGATGGACTGAAGTCCTTGCGGCCGAAGAGTGCGAACTCGAACACCCCTCCAAGAGCTACCCAAAGCGCAAGCTGCTACCCAAAGCGCAGGCTGCTAAACCTACATCACCAGTGCACGACGCGGCCGACCGGCCACCCTGTGGCCGCTACAGAGAGGCCTCTCGGCCATCCACTCAAGCCGCACCCCAGCATCGCTCAAAAAATACCAAGGCACGGGGAAATGCGCCAGACCTGCAAGATATATTGGAGGACAAGGCAAGGCAAACAAGATCGATCTACGGATGGCGTGGGCGCCCCACGACACGTGACGGTAACCGTCATGCCGGATATGTCAAATCCGGCCAGGCCGAACACAGCAGACAAAGCTCATTTGAGCTACGTCGTGATATAGCCCAGTACAGAGGCGCCGCACACCCACTATGCTTCACAGATGAAGTAATGGATCATCAAATCCCTGAGGGTTTTTAATCCGTAAACATCGAATCATACGATGGCACAACAGATCCTGCGGTATGGATCGAGGATTATCTCCTTCATATCCACATGGTCCGCGGTGATGATCTACACGCCATCAAATACCTCCCACTCAAGCTTAAAGGACCAGCTCGGCATTGGCTTAACAGCTTGCCAGCAGAGTCAATTGGTTGCTGGGAGGACCTGGACGCCGCATTCCTCAACAATTTCCAGGGCACCTATGTGCGACCACCAGACGCCGATGACCTAAGCCACATAATTCAGCAGCCAGAGGAATCGGCCAGACAATTCTGGACACGGTTCCTAACCAAGAAAAATCAAATAGTTGATTATCCGGACGCAGAGGCCCTCGTAGCCTTCAAACATAACATCCGTGATGAGTGGCTTGCCCGGCACCTAGGACAGGAAAAGCCGAAATCCATGGCAGCCCTCACAACACTCATGACCCGCTTATGCATGGGAGAAGACAGCTGGCTAGCTCGTAGTAATAACATGACCAAGAGCCCTGGTAATTCGGATACCAAAGACAGCAATGGCAGGTCATGTCGCAGCAAGCACAAGAGCCGCATTAACGGCAACAATGCTGAGGATACGGCAGTTAACGCCAGATTCAGAGGCTCTAAACCCGGTCAGCGGAAAAAGCCATTTAAAAGAAATACTCCGGGCCCGTCCAGTTTGGACCGAATACTCGATCGCTCGTGCCAGATACACGGCACGCCCGAAAAACTAGCCAATCACACCAACAGGGATTGTTGGGTGTTCAAGCAGGCAGGCAAGTTAAGTGCCGAAAACAGAGATAAGGGGCTGCATAGCGATGATGAGGAGGAGCCCCGGCCACTGAACAATAGGGGACAAAAGGGCTTTCCCCCACAAGTGCGGACAGTGAACGTGATATATGCAACCCACATCCCCAAAAGGGAGCGGAAGCGTACACTCAGGGACGTATATGCGTTGGAGCCAGTCGCCCCAAAGTTCAACCCGTGGTCCTCCTACCCGATCACTTTTGATCGATGGGACCACCCCACTAGCATCCGCCACAACGGATTCGCCGCATTGGTTCTAGACCCAATCATTGATGTATTTCACCTCACTAGAGTCCTTATGGACAGCGGCAGCAGCTTGAACCTGCTTTATCAGGATACAGTGCAAAAAATGGGCATAGATCCCTCAAGGATTAAACCCACAAAGACAACCTTTAAATGCGTCATACCAGGTGTAGAGGCCAACTGTATAGGCCCAGTTACACTCGAAGTGGTCTTCGGATCCCCGAACAATTTCCGAAGCAAGGAGTTAATCTTCGACATAGTCTCGTTCCGCAGTGGCTATCACGCACTGCTCGGACGAACCGCATTCGCAAAGTTCAATGTGGTGCCGCACTACGCATACCTCAAGCTCAATATGCCAGGCCCTCGAGGAGTCATTACGGTCAATGGAAACACTGAACGCTCTCTCCGAATGGAGGAGCATACGGCAGCCCTCGCGACGGAAGTACAAAGTAGCCTCTCAAGGCAATTCTCCAGTCCGGTTATTAAACATCCGGACACCGTCAAGCGTGCCCGGAGTAACCTACAACAAGACCGCCTGGCACATTCCGAGCAAGCGTAGCAGTGCGGCCCCAACCCCAGCCCTCGCGAAATTGCGAAACCAGTACTACGCGTATATAATTATGCTCTGGAAATACCATGGGCATAAGGGGAGGGGCACAACCACTGCACGCCCAAAATGCGGCTCAACCGCACTAGGGGCTCCCGATTTTGTCATTCTTTTTTTCTTACTTTCAGGACTCCACTCTCCGGAAGGCCTGTCTGGCAGTACAATCGCCGAACACATGATGCAACAACCAGGGAGGCAGCAAGCTACGTCGAATGTCCAGATGGTCTCTATAACGAGCTAAATACCTGTCTTATATAAAGTCTCGCAGCTTGCCCCTGGAGGGGGACATGTCAAATAATCCCATCTCTTTCTTATCGCACTATTTGTATCGTTCTGCTTTCACAGCAACCTTTTAATAAACAATACATAGCTCTTGTCTATTATTGCATTGATTTTTATGTAAATATGTTCAGTTATGACATTATGCAATCGTACACTTTGGTACGGCCAATACACCAGGGGCTTAAGTACCCCAGAATATGGTGTGAGAAGTCCGAACACTCTCATGAGTGCGGCACCCCAAACTTATAGCATTATATGCATCGGCTCCGAATCATGTCTTGGGTCAATAGTTGGATTTTCCCGGCTCCCATGTTTTGGTACCTTACGTTCCGTTATATCGGCTAAGGTAGCGCTGGGAGAACTACTGCGATTGTGCCCCGGTTGAGCTGGGTTAAGCACCTCAGTAGAGAAAGCTAAAACTGACCGTCATGATAGGGTGAGAGTTGGTCGCTGTTCGAGAGGTTTCGAGTCCCTAAAGACTTATGCCGCTTAGAGCGAGGAGCTGTCTTTGTCCGACCTAGGCATGGATAGCGCCCCGAACTCGGTCTTCCGAATACTAGGGGCTTCGCCAAAATTTAAAATTATAGAATTCTATGGCTAAGTGAGAGTGATAAAGCATTATAGTCCGATTGCCGTGTTCGTTGTGCTGAGCGCCTCCCGCGAAGGACCCAAGAATGGGAACAAGAGCGCTCAGGTTTATCCCGAACACCCCAGCACTCATGGCATGGGGGTAGAAGCCGACGACTCGCCATCTCTCAGATTTAATAAACGGCCGCACAGAAGGTAATATTTTAAATTCAATAAGCGTTGCTTAGCGCAAATGAACAAGTTTTCAGCGCACAGGATAACCTGAGCGAGTTTACTCAAAAATTACATCCTTGGAACATTCATCTGCCACAAGGCGGGCACCCTTCAGGACAGCCTCATAATACATCTCGGGCTTGCGATGCTCCTTGCCCTCCGGTGGCCCATCTATCACCAGCTTCTCAGCATCCATCTTGCCCCAGTGTACTTTAACATGGGCAAGGGCCCTACGGGCGCCTTCGATGCATATGGAGCGCTTGATGACTTCAAGCCGTGGACAGGCATCCGCCAGCCGCCTCACCAGCCCAAAGTAGCTCCCAGGCATGACCTTCCCAGGCCATAGCCGGACTATAAGGCCCTTCATGGCCTGTTCGGCTACCTTATGGAGCTCGACCAGCTGCTTCAGCTGGTCGCTCAAGGGCACCGGGTGTCCGGCCTCAACATACTGGGACCAGAACACCTTCTCCATCGAGCTCCCTTCCTCGGCTTGGTAGAATGCAGCAGCGTCGGACACACTATGCGGCAGATCTGCGAATGCTCCTAGAGAGCTCCGAACTCGGGTAAGTAACAAGTAATTCACTTTCACGTGCTTGCTTTGCATAAAGAATGCCTAACCCGCTGCTATCTTCTTCATCGCCTCAATTTCCTGGAGGGCTTTTTGGGCCTCGGCCTTGGCAGATTTGGCGCCCTCAAGGGCCGAGGTAAGCTTAGACTCTCGAGTCTTTGAGTCAAGCTCCAAACTCTCGTGTTTTTTCACGAGAGCATGGAGCTCTTGCTGCACCTCCGCCACCTACGCCTCCTGCTTTTCTCGCTCGGTGCACTCCATGGCCGCATTGTCTTCGGCCTTGGACAACGCTTCCTTCAGGGGCGCCACCTTGGTTGTGGCCCCTGTAATACTCACGTTGGTCCTGTCATTATTTGCAACCAGCTCTTTTTATATACTTACATAAGGTATTACATACCTTCCTTGTCCTCGAGCTGCTTCTTGGCAAGGCCGAGCTCGTTCTCAGACCACTCGAGGCTCTGCTTCAATGCATCGACCTCCGCAGTCAGTGCGGCAGAGGTCAGCAGCGCAGCCTGCATTCGCATATTGACATACTTATGTTAGACTCCTGCGTATCTCTTTTAGATCCTTAGTTCGGCTTTTCTTTCCGAACACCAAACTGAGCATCACGGGCTACTGTCTATGCGGTAATATTTTTACAAATCTTAAATACATACCTCAAAGCCTGTTAGAAGGCTGGCACAGGCTTCCGTCAGCCTGCTCTTGGCGGACTGAACCTTCTGGATCACCGCACTCATAATAGTGCGGTGCTCCTCGTCGATGGAGGCGTCGTTAAGCACCTCTAGCAAATTATCCGTTGCCTCTGGATGGACAGAGGTCACTGGCGTCGTAGGCTTTCCCTTCTTGCTAGGGGGCCTCCTGCCGGACTCCGGAACCAATGAAGGTTCCGGTGCGGTGTCCGGCCCAGGGCCGGACTTAGAGCCCTTTGGGTTTTATCGCCTTTGCGCCTGGAGTCCGGGAGGTCGCCTTGCGGCGCCTCCAGGACCACCTCCTCCTGGCTTGGCCCCTTTTGGGATTCCACCTCGGCATCGTCCGTAGGGCGAGGGAAGGTAGCAGTCGGGAGTGAAAGACTATTCACATCCGACGAATCCAGGGAGCCGCTCGACGAAGCGTCGAGCCGGGCCTTGGCCGGACTGCATGATTATATTCGGCGTCAGAAGATACTGTGCAATAAAGGAACTCCATGAGTTATTCTGGTATCCGGATACTTACGATTTTGCCAGGGGCTTGGCCCTGGATGGCCACTCCTCTATGCCGTTGTCGGCGTTGGTGGAGTAGTCCGGAGGAAGGGTCCTTCCCTTCTTGGACCCTCCGGCCCCCCTAGTTGGGGCGGCCTTCCTTTTCGTCCCCTCCCCCCCGCTGAAGGGGGAGAGGCCTCTTCTTCCTCCTCCTCGTCTTCATGTGAGGAGTGCGCTTCGGAGTCATCGGACGATGAATCCGACACCACCGGGCGCCGGGAACTCTTTCGAGTTCCTGTGGCCTTCTTCTTGGCCTTCTTCTCTGGCACCATGTAAGGTGCCAGGACCAGCAGCTTTGCCAAGCGGGCATCTGCTGGGCCTTCAGGCAAAGGAGCCGGACAGTCGATCTGTCCGGTCTTCTTCTGCCAGTCCTGTCAAGGGAATGGGAGCTTAGATCCCGCATAGAGTCAAACTATGAAAAACAAGTATCCCATAAAGGGTAAAACAAGCTTACTACGCTGGCTTGGCGCTTCGCGCAGAATTAGCGATCCTCGGTAATGGGAGGGGGAACCTCGGCGCCCTTGAATAGCACCTTCCAGGCATCCTCGTGCGTTGTGTCAAAGAGCCTGGTCAAAGTTTGGTGCTGGGCCAGGTCGAACTCCCACAAGTTAAAAGCCCGCCGTTGACACGGGAGGATCCGGCGGAAGAGCATGACCTGGACTATGTTGACAAGTTTAACCTTCCTGTCCACCAGGTTTTGGACGCGGGTTTGGAGTCCAGTCAGCTCTCCCGAATTACCCCACGACAGGCCCTTCTCTTTCCAGGAGGTGAGCCGTGTGGGGATGCTAGATTGGAATTCGGGGGCCGCTGCCCATTTAGGGTCACGCGGCTCGGTGATGTAGAACCACCCCGATTGCCACCCTTTGATGGTTTCCACGAAGGAGCCCTCGAGCCATATAACGTTGGGCATCTTACCCACCATGGCGCCTCTGCACTCCGCTTGTTGGCCGCCCACTACCTTCGGCTTGACATTGAAGGTCTTCAGCCATAAGTCGAAGTGGGGCTTGATGCGGAGGAAGGCCTTGCACATGACGATAAACGCCGAGATGTTGAGGATGAAGTTCGGGGCCAGATCGTGGAAATCCAGGCCGAAGTAGAACATGAGCCCCCAGACAAATGGGTGGAGTGGGAATCCCAGTCCGCGGAGGAAATGGGGGAGGAACACCACCCTCTCATGGGGCCTGGGGGTGGGGATGAGCTGCCCCTCGTCTGGAAGCCGGTGCGCACTGTCGTTGGACAAGTATCCGGCTTTCCTCAACTTTTTGATGTGCCCCTCCGTGACGGAGTAGGCCATCGACCTGCCTCCCGCTCCGGACATGGCTGGAGAAGGTTGAGGTGGGAAGTGCGGACTTGGGCGCTGGAGCTCGGGTACGCAGAAATGGATAAGCGAAGGAGGAAGAAGGCATAGATGAAAAAAGGTGGATCCTTATCCTCTTATATGGGCAGACGAAACTATGTGCCCCCACCAGCCTGGTAAAACTCGCTTATCTCCCAAGCGCCGTAATTAATGGCACGGTTGGGTTACCCACGCCCGTGTTAATGAGAATCCCGGAATAAGGGGACACGATCTCTGCTTCGACAAGACGTGCCAAGGAAACCACCTCGCTAAGTGCACTGAGGTGGGACAGTAAAAACGATTCGAATAAAGGCTTGGCCGTGGTGTGATGTCACGCTACGAAATACATCAGCAGATTGGATTTGTGTACATATTATTCTCTCTATGGTGGTAGGTGGAACTTATTTTGCAGAGCCGGACACTATCCTTGTGTTCAAAATCTTCTATGAATTATTCGGAGGAGGAACCTGCCTTGCAATGCCGAAGACAATCTGCGCGCCGGACTCGTCGTCATTGAAGCCTGGTTCAGGGGCTACTGAGGGAGTCCTGGATTAGGGGGTGTCCGGATGGCCGGACTATAACCTTTGGCCGGACTCCTGGACTATGAAGATACAAGATTGAAGACTTCGTCCCATGTCTGGATGGGACTTTCCTTGGGGTGGAAGGCAAGCTTGGTGATACGGATGTGTAGATATCCTCCCATTGTAACCGACTCTGTGTAACCCTAGCCCTCTCTGGTGTCTATATAAACCGGAGGGTTTTAGTCCGTAGGACAAACAACAATCATACCATAGGCTAGCTTCTAGGGTTTAGCCTCTCTGATCTCATGGTAGATCTACTTTTGTACTACCCATATCATCAATATTAATCAAGCAGGAGTAGGGTTTTACCTCCATCGAGAGGGCCCGAACCTGGGTAAAAACATCGTCTCCCTTGTCTCCTGTTACCATCCGCCTAGACGCACAGTTCGGGACCCCCTACCCGAGATCCGCCGGTTTTGACACCGACAGGCACCTCGCGAGGTACCTTGCCTTGATCTCTCCGCCTCCTCGCGAGCCTGCCTGATGAGGCTGCTCCTGAGGTAGCTTCATGTCGTTCGCCCCGCGAGGCTTGGCCCCTCACGAGGATCTTGAGCTTAGGCTGAAGAAGCTGGGCTGCACTAGGCCTCCGCTTGAGCCACGCCGCAGGCCGCAGGCAGGCAAGTCTGGGGACCCCCGTTCCCAAAACACCGACACCGAGTGATTCGGGTACTTTTCGGAGTACTGGAGAGTTACGAGAATTCGCCGGGGAGTTTATGGCCTTATTGGGCCATACAGGAATAGAGGAGAGAGGCCAAATGGAAGGAGGCGCGTGTCGGTGTCAAAACCGGTGGATCTCGGGTAGGGGGTCCTGATCTGTGCGTCTTAGGCTGATGGCAACAGGAAGCAAGGGACACAAAGTTTACCCAGGTTCGGGCCCTCTCGATGGAGGTAAACCCTACTTCCTGCTTGATTAATATTGAAGATATGAGTAGTACAAGAGTGCATCTACCACGAGATCATAGAGGCTAAACCCTAGGAGCTTGCCTATGATGGTATGATTGTAAATGCGATCGGCCTTCTAAGGACCATCCTCTCAGGTTTATATAGACACAGGAGAAGGCTAGGGTTTACATGGAGTCGGTTACGAGGAAGGAAATATAATATCCGGATCGCCAAGCTTGTCTTCCACGCAAAGGAGAGTCCCATCCGGACACGGGCCGGAGTCTCGAGTCTTGTATCTTCATGCTTCAATAGTCCGAACGATGTATATAGTCCGGCTGTCCGGATACCCCCTAATCCAGGACTCCCTCAGTAGCCCCTGAACCAGGCTTCAATGACGATGAGTCTGGCGCGCAGTCTTATCTTCGGCATTGCAAGGCGGGTTCCTCCTTCCGAATACTCCAAGGTTATTATCGAACACGTAGACCGTGTCCGGATCTGCAAAATGATCTTCACATACCATTGTAGGGAACGTAGCATAAATCCATCTTGCTGACAATCTTTGTATGTCGTTCCCTTGCATTTTGGCCTGGTCCAACACGAACCGGCGTTTCCTACTCCACCTCGACTCGCGTTGCGAGGCGGTTCTATTGGCACGTCCTGCCAAAGCAAAGATCGTGTTCCTCTTATTACGGGATCTTTCATCAATATGGGCGTGTGTGACCCCACGACGACCGTTGGTATGACTCCATGTATCTTGGATAAGTCTCAAGCGGTAACGCCTACGCCTCTTTTCCACCTCCCTTGCTCCTTCCCGCACCTCGAGCTCCAAATCCCAAGACCGAAGCTCCAACACCCCAGATCCTCCATTATGTCCGGATCCGACGCAAAAGGCTGGTGGGTGGCCTCCTCGATCCAAGAGGAGGACATTACTAAGCTTAGGGAGGTCGGATACCTGACCGTCGATATCTGATACGTCCATTTTGCATCATGTTTTTATATCAATATTTATTGCATTATGGGCTATTATTTCACGTTATGTCACAATACTTTTGGCTATTCTCTCTTATTTTACAAGGTTTACATGAAGAGGGAGAATGCCGGCAGCTGGAATTCTGGGCTGGAAAAGGAGCAAATATTGGAGACCTATTCTGTGCAACTCCAAAAGTCCTGAAATTCCACGGAATATCTTAAAATAAATAAAGAAAAATTGTCGCCAAAGATGAAGGCCAGGGGGCCCACACCCTGCTCATGAGGGTGCCCCCCTGGGGCGCGCCCCCCTACCTCGTGGGCCCCCTGGTGGCTCTCCGACGCCCATCTTCTCCTATATGAAGTCTTTTGGTGAGAAAAAAACATTAACCAACCTTTCGGGATGAGACTCCGCCGCCACGAGGCGGAACCTTGGCGGAACCAATCTAGGGCCCCGACACAGCTGTTCTGCCGGGGACACTTCCCTCCGGGAGGGGGAAATCATCGTCATCATCATCACCAATGCTCCTCTCATCAGGAGGGGGAAATCTCCATCCACATATTCACTAGCACCATCTCATCCCCAAACCCTAGTTCATCTCTTGTATCCAATTCTTGTCTCCAAGTCCGGGATTGGTGCTAGTAGGTTGCTAGTAGCGTTGATTACTCCTTGTAGTTGATGCTAGTTGGTTTATTTGGTGGAATATCATATGTTCATATCCTTTATGCATATTATTACCCCTCTGATTATGAACATGAATATGCTTTGTGAGTAGTTACGTTTGTTCCCGAGGACAAGGGAGAAGTCTTGCTATTAGTAGTCATGTGAATTTGGTATTCGTTCGATATTTTGATAAGATGTATGTTGTCTAGCCTCTAGTGGTGTTATGTGAACGTCGACTACATAACACTTCACCATTATTTGGGCCTAGAGGAAGGCATTGGGAAGTAATAAGTAGATGATGGGTTGCTAGAGTGACAGAAGCTTAAACCCTAGTTTATGCGTTGCTTCGTAAGGGGTTGATTTGGATCCATATGTTTCATGCTATGGTTAGGTTTACCATAATACTTTTGTTGTAGTTGTGGATGCTTGAAATAGAGGTTAATCATAAGTGGGATGCTTGTTCAAGTAAGAACAGCACCCAAGCACCGGTCCACCCACATATCAAATTATCAAAGTACCAAGCGCGAATCATATGAGCGTGATGAAAACTAGCTTGACGATATTCCCATGTGTCCTCAGGAGCGCTTTTCCTATTATAAGAGTTTGTCCAGGCTTGTCCTTTGCTATAAAAAGGATTGGGCCACCTTGGTATACTTTATTTACTTTTGTTACTTGTTGCTCATTACGATTTATCTTATCATGAAACTATCTATTACCACTTATTTCAGTACTTGCAGAGAATACCTTGCTGAAACCCGCTTATCATTTCCTTCTGTTCCTTATTGGGTTCGACACTCTTACTTATCGAAAGGACTACGATAGATTCCCTATACTTGTGGGTCATCAATATCTAGCATAGGCTTCCTGCTCCATGTCAAGTTATCCCCACGCCGGAGCCCAATGAGAGCGTTGTGTTCATCCCCCACTTCCTCCGAGGCCTGGGCCTCACCCTCGACCCCTTTGTGAGGGGGCTCATGTTCTACTATGGGTTGGATTTTCATGATCTGTCTCCAGACTCCATCCTCCATATCTCGTCGTTCATTATTGTGTGCGAGGCTTTTCTCCACGTCACCCCACACTTCGGCTTATGGCTCAAGACCTTCAATGTGAAGCCGAAGATGGTGGAGGGGCGACATGCGGAGTGCGGAGGTTCCATAATAAGCAGGAATGCCGATGCCCCATGGCCAGAGGGTTCTTTCCCGGAAGTATACGATGTATGGCAACAGAGGTGGTTTTATGTTACGGCTCCCAAAGGCACAAAGTGGGTAGCCGCCCCGGGTTCCGCTCAGGCCCTTCGTCACAGTTGTCATCTTGGACCACCGTAGGACGGAATTGGGGGCCCGCTGGTGATATACCAGTGCTGCAAAGTCGCATCCCGGAGCTTATTGAGAGTGACATAAATCTTGTCAGCGTAATTCAAGTGATGTTAATCCAACGGATGTTGACGTGCAAACGTCGGCCTCTCCGGATGTGGGAGTTCAGTCCGGAGGGTCCGCGGACTATTAAACACTTCTTCGGCTTGAAGCTCGAAGGGATGTGCAAGTTATTCTTCGGACCGCAAGCAAAGTGTCCGGACACCACCGAGGATGCGGGCCTAAGCTGCAATCGCCTAGACGCCCAAGTAAGTAACCTTAAAGCCAGACACTTCGTTTATATTTATCATAACCATTATTCTGAAAAACCCTCTGTGGCCAGGAATGGCTCACCAAGGCGGAGAGAATCAGGTGTCCAGTGCCACTTCCTGAAGGCTCGCCTGGTCCAACCGTTGCCAAGATGCCTGGCCAGGTGCTCAGCAAAATCCCCTCAGGGAAAGGCGAAGGAAAGGGCGGTGAAGCCGAACTTCACACACTATGCATCCAAAGCGAGGGAATCGTTACCTCCCCTGGGGAGGATAGTCGGGAAGGGGAGGTTAAAGCCTCCTCCCCGCGCGGGAGGAAGAGGGCCGCCTCCGAAGACTTGGAGGCGGAGATGCCTAAACAAGGGAAGAAGGTATCACCAGGGGGCTCTGCCCCGACGGGCACCCTCACCGTGTCGTGCCCACCAACGGGCCAGCCCACCACCGAGCTGTAAGTGGATCATTAATTCGAAGGTAGGGTGTTTCTCCGAGGTTCATAACCGGGACTTCGTCTTTTGCAGTCCAGCGAGCAGCTCTTCACAACAGAGTTCGTCCTCAGGGGATCTTCCTCCGGAGATGATGGAGAGTGAGACCCTACCCACCTCTCCGCCTCAGGAAGCGGGCGACACTGAGGTGTCGTCACGGAGGAGTCCGGATCTGCCGATGCCGGAGGCTAACATGTCAGCCGCCCTGAGCCCGGAGCGCTTGGCTCCCATGGGGGCGATGAGAAGGGTCCAGCACAGTTCGATGTCCGCCCGAACGTACTAATGGGCCTTCTGGAGCGAGCCGCTCTCTCGGAGGAGCACCGCTCTATAATGAGCATGGTGGTCACGAAGATTTCATCCGCTACGAGCGGTTTGAATGAGGCATTTATAAGCCTGCTCAAAGGCTTTGAGGTATGTAGTGAAAATGCACTATTTTTTGGTTGTGAAGCACGCGTTAGGTGTGCTCCCTATGGATAGTATCCCCTAAGACTCTGGTTGCCCGCCAGAGGCGGCAAACCGGGGATCACACAGTAATGGCTGCGCCTTACATGTGCGCAGGTATCTAAGGATTCGACAGCCGACCAGTCTATTGAAGTTGCCGAACTAAGGAGGCAGATCGAATCTATTGATGCCGATATCACGCTGGTGAACAAACGGCTGGAAGAATCACAGGGTATTTGCTTTGCTGCCCTTATTATGTTGTATAGGAAAATGCGAGAGGGGCAAAATATTAATGCAATGTGTTTGCACTGCAGATGGTGTTGCTGCCGTGGAGGCCTTGAGGGCAGAACTTGCTCTGGCCAAGGAACAAGCTCGGGCTAGCAATGCGGCTGCCCTAAAGGCAGCCGAAGAATTGAGAGCCGAACAGGCTGCTCATCGCCGAAGCGAGGAAAAGATAACCGAAATGGCTGCGGAGTGAAAAAATGCCGCCGACCAGTATGTACTCCTTGAAGAGGAGAATAAGGCCAGTTCGGCCGAGCTGGATAAGGCACTTAATGCCGCCAAGGAGATGCGGACCGAGATCCATGGTATGCGGGAGGAGCTCCAACAGGCCGACAAAATCGTGGCTGGGGGCTCCTACTTACTGCGGATAAAGTTTTTGGATCCGAAGTATGCTCCCATGGCTGGGCGCTGGAGTCCTGCAGACGCATATGCGGACTTGGCTAATAGTACAGCTTACATTGTCAAGTTCTTCAAGGGTCAAGGTGATAAGGAGGTGGAGAAGCTTTTCTGGTCGCAATTCAATGCTCCCACTCGCCCGCTACCGCTAAATGAGAAGGTGGCTGTTGTGGCGGAGCTCCACAGGCTGTCCGGGCTTGCAATGCGGTCTATAATAGACCATCTATGGCCAAAGGGGCCCAAGACGGACAACTATTTTGGCTTGGTGCAATAATTCCTTGGGGCCGTGCCTCGGATCGATGCTATGAGAAGGTCGACGTGCATAGAGGGTGCGTGGATGGCTCTTGCCCATGTTAAAGCCTATTGGACGGATATGGAGGCCACCATTATAGCGACCCAGGATCCGGCGGGGGGCCAATATCCGACCGAGCACTACTTGGTGCAGGTCACAGAAGGTGCCCGCCTAATAGAGGCGCAGTGCTCGAAGAATGTCTTGTTCAAGTGATGAATCGAATCATTGTAAACACAATGTTTATTTTGATTATGAGGCTATATTTATACTGTTTGCCTGAAAATATGATTGTGTCCCCTGTGCGGCCGTTTGTATATATTGCAGTCATTGGCTTCAGCCCCCACGCATATAATGCGGGGGTGTTCGAGAAAAAATATGCATAGTCACACTTGATCCAACGTCTTGGTCCATTAAGGAGGTGATCGCACGTCGAACTAGGCAACCGGACTATATAGCTGTAACGCTTCTGCTTAGCCACGGGAGTTTGATGGTGGGGCTACTATGTAGCCCCTGGTACTTTCGCTTGCATCCGAATACGGGCGCGAGTGTACATGACCGGGAAACGGTCCTTCGTTCATGCGGAGGGATCCTAAAGATTCTGTTAAGTCTTCAAGTGGTTGATCAGACTCTCGTTGTATCATGACAGTCAGTTTTCGGCTTTCTCTACTGAGGTGCTCATCCGGCATAACCAGGGCACAATCGAAGTAGTTCTCCTTTGGCCACCTTAGCCGATAATAACGGAACATAAGGCGGCAAACCCAGGAGCCGGGCAAACCCAACATTTGACCAAAGACATGATTCGGAGCTGATGCATATAAGGCCAAACTCGTGACGCTGAACACTCCCGAAGGTATTCGGACTTTATAACAGATGATGGGCTCAAGAATGCCCATTCATTATAAACCCTATGTTTCCAGGTATGTGCGTAAGTCTATCGTGGCGAAATGCCAATAACGACAGTATCCTCTATGGGTATGGAACCCATGGGATGGTTAAACAATAAGAGGCAATAGAAAAGGTTTACACAGGGGCTTAATCTAAAAAGAAACCTATTGAGCGGGGCCCTGCTGCACGTCTGCGCCTTTGTCTCCATTGTGCCGTGTCCTGGAAGGGCATCGCACGAACGTTGCCTGTGAAAAAGAGAACTCGTAGGAGAGTACAACGTAAGTATGCGATGGATAATAAAAGTGTAAGATGTTGGCCTGCTAATAAAGTTTAGCCAAGTGTGGGGCTTTATTAAATTATTATAGCCCCTGGTGTCCTCTATGGGATTACATATACGGTGCCCTGGTTCAGTTTTATCTGGGCTACCGGACTCGTCTAACCATGTCTGTGGTCGTAATGACCGGTCATGTATTTTATATTGGAGGCCGCTTACAGTCCGGCCGCCAGGGCCGTCGCATGTTCCTCTGCGTGTGAAGAGCGCTCTGTGATTCCGCTAACGGTGATGACGCCACGTGGACCGGGCATCTTGAGTGTAAGGTAGCCATAGTGCGGTAGTGCGTTCTTCCAAGCAATGCGTGATAGCCGCTTTGGAAGGGTGCGATGGTGAAGAGTAGCTCTTCGCTTCTGGAGTTGCCTGGGGAGCCGAATGTTACTTCCAGTATGACGTAGCCCCTGCCGTAGGCTTCAACGCCTGGTATCGCCCCTTCAAAGGTGGTGTTGCTTTGGCTAATTCTGGATGGGTCTATCCCCATTCTGCGGACAATGTCCTCTTATATAAGATTGAGACTACTGCCGCCGTCCATGAGGACACGGGTGAGACTGTATCCATCAATTATTGGGTCAAGCACCAAGGCCTCTGATCCTCCACGCCGAATGCTAGTTCGGCCGTCCATGTGACCGAAAGTGATCGGACGAGACATCCAGTAGTCCAATATGGGTACGATGGGGTCTACATCGTGCGCGTCTATGAGTGCGCGTTCGTGCCTTCTCGTGAATGTGTGAGTCGTGTGGATCATGTTTACTGTTTTAACCTCTCGTGGGAATTTTTTCTGTCCCCCAGTGTTCGGCTGGCGAGGTTCATCCTCGTCTTCACTTGGTGTTTCCCTCCCCTTGTGTTCGGCATTTTTTCTGTCCCCCAGTGTTCGGTTGGCGAGGCCCAGCATTCTCTATGCGTGTGGTTCGCAGGTTTCTCGGGGGTGCCATAATTTGGCATAGTCTGTCCAGGACTCTATTCAGACCGGACGGTCCCTCTTTACTGCCTTTAAATGGCTTCTTTTGCTGATCAGGTCGAGAGCCCCTGAATCCGGCATTAACCGTTGTGTTGTCCGGGCTCTCTTCCTTGTTTTGGCTTCCCGTTGCCATCCCTTATTTCTGATGTGTTGGGGTCGCTGGTGCCTTTACAAGCTGGCCAGCTATCTTCACCCGCGCAAAATCGGGTCATAAGGCATGTTAGGGCTGTCATTGTCCTTGGCTTTTCTTGGCCGAGGTGTCAGGTGAGCCACTCGTCAAGGATGTTGTGTTTGAATGCTGCTAAGGCTTCGGCGTCCGGACAATCGACAATTTGATTCTTCTTAGTGAGGAATTTGTTCCAAAGCTTGCGGGCGGACTCTCCGGGCTATTCGATTATGTGACTTAGATCATGTGCATCCGGAGGCCGGACATAAGTCCCTTGAAAGTTGGCCCTGAAAGCGTCCTCAAGTTCCTCCCAACTCCCGATTGAATTTTCGGGGAGGCTTTTCAACCGGTGTCGAGCTGGTCCCTTCAGCTTGAGGGGAAGGTATTTGATGGCGTGGAGGTCATCCCCACGAGCCATGTGAATATGCAGGATAAAATCCTCGATCCAGACCCCTGGGTCTGTTGTTCCGTCGTATGCCTCTATGTTCACAGGTTTCAAGCCTTGTGGGAATTCATGGTCCAATACTTCTTCGGTGAAGCACAGGGGTGAGCAGCCCCTCTGTATCTGGACGTGATGTGGCATGCCGTCGGCTGTTGTTGTGTCCGGTGTTTATTCCGAACTGGTATTTGGCTTGTATGAGCGTTTGGGTGACCATAGTCCCTCGCCGGGGTGTGTCCTTTAGATCCGTAGATGGACCTGGCTGCCCCGGCTTTCTTATCCAGGTGCTCGCGTAGATCGTGCGCGGCATCAGTAGCCGCTCTGTTGTGGTTGTGAAGTGGTGCGTCTGGTCTCCTGGTCGTATTATTCTTTGGTGGAAAGGCCTCATCGTCGAATTCTGGCAGTATTTTGGTTTTTGGATAGCTTTTTGTATGGTGATCGTCACCATATCTTTCTTCAGTGTCTAGCACTTTATTCCATCTGTGACTGAGTGTTTCCTGTGCGGCTTTGAGCCGTTGCTTCTACTTTTTTAGACTTCTTGCCGTGGCCATAAGCTTTCGGTGGAGGTTGTCTCATTCCGCGTGCTTGTACGGAATGGTGAATGCGTCATCGTCCGGACTGTGTTCCTCTCTTGAGGCGGTTTCATGAGCTCGTCCCTCCGGATCATTGTGATCGAGTATTTGCTCCGAACTCGGTTTGGCGTGACCTGGCTCATCCTGCTCCATCGCTGCGTCCATGTGGTCGTTATTGCCTTCAGGGTTTACTGGGATGTCGATCCTTCCCGCGCTCTTGTCGCTATTTTAACTGTTGCTGGACTATGAGCGCCGTCTGCGCCGTCGTTTTGGCTTTTTTCCCGGGTGTTTTATCTTCCGGTTTATCGCTGTCATCCTTCTTGGGCGTATCCACCATGTATATATCGTGTGACGAGGTAGTAGCCCCGCGCCCTAGGGATTCTGAAGCTTCTCCTACATCGTCGTCCATATTGTCGATGTCTTCGGAGTCGAAGTCAAGAACGTCGGTTAAATCATCGATCGTTGCAATGAAGTGGGTGGTGGGTGGGCAATGAGTCTCTTCGTCGCCTGCTTCCCACTCAAGTCGGGCATAGTTCGGCTCATAGCCTCTTGACAAAGAGAGAGACTTTAATGAGTTCAGTATGTCGCCAAAGGGCGAGTGCTGGAAGATGTCCGCAGTGGTAAACTCCATTACCGGCGCCCAACCTGGCTTGTCTGGCTCGAGGGTGTGTGGACCGGGACCAACAACCGGATACGAGTCCGGGGGCCTAGGGTTACAGGCCTCCACAGAGGTGAGACCTGTGTTGGGCTCCAACGTCGATGAGTATGCGGCCTGCGGGGTGGGGTCCACCCCTCCGTCCTTAGGCAACGCCACCTGCTCTGGATTTAGATCCGGGGCTACTCCAGGGGTGATATCTCAAGCATTGTC
This sequence comes from Triticum dicoccoides, assembly GCF_002162155.2. NCBI lineage: Eukaryota > Viridiplantae > Streptophyta > Magnoliopsida > Poales > Poaceae > Triticum > Triticum dicoccoides. The sequence continues at coordinate 554,369,110 of NC_041385.1, forward strand.
CGACAGCGGGTCTAGGCCGTGCTCATTGTGACTGTCCGGCGCTCCTGGCACAGGCCCGAATCCGTCGAAGATCAAGTCCCCGTGAATATCCGCCATGTAGTTCAAGTTTCCGAACTTGACATGGTGGCCAGGGGCGTGGCTGTCGATCTGCTCCAGATGACCAAGCGAATTGGCCTGCAGCGCGAAGCCGCCGAACACAAAGATCTGTCCGGGGAGAAAAACCTCGCCCTGGACCGTGTTGTTGGCGATTGAAGACGCCATCAGGCCTCAAAGCGACGACACAGAGGAACTCTCAATGAAAGCACCAATGTCGGTGTCAAAACCGGCGGATCTCGGGTAGGGGGTCCCGATCTGTGCATCTTAGGCTGATGGTAATAGGAAGCAAGGGACACAATATTTACCCAGGTTCGGGCCCTCTCGACGGACGTAAAACCCTACTTCCTACTTGATTAATATTTAAGATATGAGTAGTACAAGAGTGGATCTACCACGAGATCGTAGAGGCTAAACCCTAGGAGCTTGCCTATGATGGTATGATTGTAAATGTGATCGGCCTTCTAAGGACCATCCTCTCTGGTTTATATAGACACCGGAGAAGGCTAGGGTTTACATGGAGTCAGTTACAAGGAAGGAAATATAATATCCGGATCACCAAGCTTGTCTTCCGCGCAAAGGAGAGTCCCATCCGGACATGGGCCGGAGTCTCGAGTCTTGTATCTTCACGCTTCAAAAGTCCGGACGATGTATATAGTCCGGATGTCCGGATACCCCCTAATCAGGGACTCCCTCAGCGTGCGCCCCCCCTCTGGTCCGAATTGGACAAGGGGTGCAGCCCCCTTTTCATTTTCCCTCTCCCCCTCCTTCCTTCTCTCGTACTCCGGAAAGGAAAGGGGAATCCTACTAGGACTTGGGAGTCCTAGTACAACTCCCCACACTTGGTGCGCACTCCTCTAGGACCGGCCTCTCCCTTCCTCCTTTATATACGGGGGCAGGGGGCACCTCTAGACACAACAATTGATCATTGATCTCTTAACCGTGTGTGGTGCCCCCCTCCACCATATTCCACCTCGGTAATATCATAGTGGTGCTTAGGCGAAGCCCTGCGTCGGTAGCATCATCAACATCGTCATCACGCCGTCGTGCTGACGGAACTCTCCCGCAAAGCTTTGCTGGATTGGAGTTCATGGGACGTCATCGAGCTAAACATGTGCTGAACTCAGAGGTGAGGTACGTTCGATACTTGATCGGTCGGATTGTGAAGACGTATGACTACATCAACCGCGTTGTGCTAACGCTTCTGCTTTCGGTCTACGAGGGTACGTGGACACACTCTCCCCTCTCGTTGCTATGCATCACCTATTGGGGAACGTAGCAGAAATTCAAAATTTTCCTACGGAGAAACCAGCAATGAGGGGAAGGAGAGTGCATCTACATACCCTTGTAGATCGCTAAGCGGAAGCGTTCAAGAGAACGGGGTTGAAGGAGTCGTACTCGTCGTGATCCAAATCACCGGAGATCTAGTGCCGAACGGACGGCACCTCCACGTTCAACACACGTACAGCCTGGTGACGTCTCCCACGCCTTGATCCAGCAAGGAGAGAGGGAGATGATGAGGAAGACTTCGTCCAGCAGCAGCACAACGGCGTGGTGTTGATGGAGGAGCGTGGCAATCCTGCAGGGCTTCGCCAAGCACCTGCGGGAGAGGAGGAGGTGTCACCGGAGGGAGGGAGGCGCCAGGGACTCAGGTGCGGCTGCCCTCCCTCCCCTCCACTATATATAGGGGCAAGGGAGAGGGGGGGCGCAGCCTTGGCCGTTCCTCCAAGGAAGGGTGCGGCCAGGGAGGAGTCCATCCTCCCTAAGGCACCTAGAAGGTGCCTTCCCCTTTTAGGACTCTCCCTTTCCCTTATCTCTTGGCGCATGGGCCTCTTGGGGGGCGCACTAGCCCACCTGGGGCTGGTCCCCTCCCACACTTGGCCCATGCAGCCCTCCGAGGATGGTGGCCCCACTTGGTGGACCCCCGGGACCCTCCCGGTGGTCCCGGTACAATACCGATAAAACCCGAAACTTTTCCGGTGACCAAAACAGGACTTCCCATATATAATTCTTTACCTTCGAACCATTCCGGAACTCCTCGTGAAGTCCGGGATCTCATCCGGGACTCCGAACAACATTCGGTAACCACATACAAACTTCCTTTATAACCCTAGCGTCATCGAACCTTAAGTGTGTAGACCCTACGGGTTCGGGAATCATGCAGACATGACCGAGACGTTCTCCGGTCAATAACCAACAGCGGGATCTGGATACCCATGTTGGCTCCCACATTTTCCACGATGATCTCATCGAATGAACCATGATGTCAAGGACCCAATCAATCCCGTATACAATTCCCTTTGTCTAACGGTATTGTACTTGCCCGAGATTTGATCGTCGGTATACCGATACCTTGTTCAATCTCGTTACCGGCAAGTCTCTTTACTCATTCCGTAACACATCATCCCGTGATCAACCCCTTGGTCACATTGTGCACATTATGATGATGTCCTACCGAGTGGGCCCAGAGATACCTCTCCGTTAACCGGAGTGACAAATCCCAGTCTCGATTCGTGCCAACCCAACAGACACTTTCGGAGATACCTATAGTGCACCTTTATAGCCACCCAGTTACGTTGTGATGTTTGGTACACCCAAAGCATTCCTACGGTATCCGGGAGTTGCACAATCTCATGGTCTAAGGAAATGATACTTGACATTAGAAAATCTTTAGCATACGAACTACGATCTTTGTGCTAGGCTTAGGATTGGGTCTTGTCCATCACATCATTCTCCTAATGATGTGATCCCATTATCAACGACATCCAATGTCCATGGTCAAGAAACCATAACCATCTATTGATCAACGAGCTAGTCAACTAGAGGCTTACTAGGGACATGGCATTGTCTATGTATCCACACATGTATCTGAGTTTCCTATCAATAAAATTATACCATGGATAATAAACGATTATCATGAACAAGGAAATATAATAATAACTAATTTATTATTGCCTCTAGGGCATATTTCCAACAGTCTCCCACTTGCACTATACAATAATCTAGTTCACATCGCCATGTGATTAACACTGACAGGTCACATCGCCATGTGACCAACATCCAAAGAGTTTACTAGTGTCGCTAAACTAGTTCACATCATCATGTGATTAAGACTCAATGAGTTCTTGGGTTTGATCATGTTTTGCTTGTGAGAGAGGTTTTAGTCAACGGTCTGCAACATTCAGATCCGTATGTACTTTGCAATTCTCTATGTCATATTGTAAATGCTGCTTCCATGCTCCACTTGGAGCTATTCCAAATGGTTGCTCCACTATACGTATCCGGTTTGCTACTCAGAGTCATTCGGATAGGTGTTAAAGCTTGCATCGACGTAACCCTTTACACCGAACTCTTTATCACCTCCATAATCGAGAAACATGTCCTTATTTACTCCAAGGACAATTTTTGACCGCTGTCCAATGATCCCCATTTCTGGATCATTCTTGTACCCCTTGACTGACTCATGTCAAGGCACACTTCGGTGCGGTACACAGCATAGCATACTATAGACCCTATGTCTGAAGCATAGGGGACGACCTTCGTCCTTTGTCTCTCTTCTGCCGTGGTCGAGCTTTAACTCTTAACTTCATGCCTTACAACTCAGGCAAGAACTCCTTCTTTGACTGATCCATCTTGAACACCTTCAAGATCATGTCAAGGTATGTGCTCATTTGAAAGTACTATTAAGCATTTTTGATCTATCCTCATAGATCTTGATGCTCAATGTTCAAGTAGCTTAATCCAGGTCTTCCATTGAAAAACACTTTTCAAATAACCCTATATGCTTTCCAGAAATTCTACATCATTTCTGATCAACAATATGTTAACAACATATACTCATCAGAAATACTATAGTGCTCCCACTCACTTCTTTGGAAATACAAGTTTCTCATAAACTTTGTATAAACCCAAAATCTTTGATCATCTTATCAAAGTGCATATTCCAACTCCGAGATGCTTACTCCAGTCCACGGAAGGATCGCTGGAGCTAGCATACCTTTTAGCATCCTTAAGATCGACAAAACCTTTCTGATTGTATCACATACAACCTTTCCTTACGAAGACTGGTAAGGAAACTCGTTTTGACATCCATCTGCCAGATTTCATAAATGCAGCTAATGCTAACATGATTCCGACGGACTTTAAGCATCGCTACGGATGAGAAAATCTCATCGTAGTCAACTCCTTGAACTTGTGAAAAATTCTTCGCCACAAGTCGAGCTTCATAGATGGTGACATTACCGTCCATGTCCATCTTCTTCTTAAAGATCCATTTATGTTAATGGCTTGCCGATCATCGGGCAAGTCCACCAAAGTCCATGCTTTGTTCTGATACATGGATCCTATCTCGGATTTCATGGCTTCTAACCATTTGTCGGAATATGGGCCCACCATTGCTTCTCCATAGCTCGTAGGTTCATTGTTGTCTAGCAACATGACCTTCAAGACAGGATTACTGTACCACTCTAAAGCAGTACGCATCCTTGTCACCCTACGAGGTACGGTAGTGACTTGATCCGAAGTTTCATGATCACTATCATAAGCTTCTACTTCAATTGGTGTAGGTGCCACAGGAACAACTTCCTGTGCCCTGCTACACACTAGTTGAAGTGGCGGTTCAATAATCTCATCAAGTCTCCACCATCCTCCCACTCAATTCTTTCGAGAGAAACCTTTCCTCGAGAAAGGACCCGATTCAAGAAACAATCCCTATTGCTTTGGGATCTGAATTAGGAGGTATACCCAACTGTTTTGGGTGTCCTATGAAGATGCATTTTATCCGCTTTGGGTTCGAGCTTATCAACCTGAAACTTTTTCACATAAGCATGGCAGCCCCAAACCTTTAAGAAATGACAACTTAGGTTTCTCTAAACCATAGTTCACACGGTGTCATCTCAACGGAATTACGTGGTGCCCTATTTAAAGTGAGTACGGTTGTCTCTAATGCCTAACCCATGAACGATAGTGGTAATTCGATAAGAGACATCATGGTACGCACCATATCCAGTAGGGTGCAACTATGATGTTCGGACACACCATCACACTATGGTGTTCCAAGCGGTATTAATTGTGAAACAATTTCCACAATGTCTTAATTGCGTGCCAAAGCTCGTAACTCAGATACTCATCTCTATGATCATATCATAGACATTTTATCCTCTTGTCACGATGATCTTCAACTTCACTCTGAAATTACTTGAACCATTTAATAATTCAGACTTATGTTTCATCAAGTAAATATACTCAGTATCTACTCAAATCATCCGTGAAGTAAGAACATAACGATATTCACTGCATGCCTTAGCACTTCATTGGACTGCACACATCAAAATGTGTTGCTTCCAACAAGTTGCTATCTTGTTCCATTTTACTGAAAATGAGGCTTTCAGTCATCTTGCCCATGTGGTATAATTTGCATATCTCAAGTCATTCAAAATCAAGTGAGTCCAAACGATCCATCTGCATGGAGTTTCTTCATGCGTATACACCAATAGACATGGTTCGCATGTCTCAAACTTTTCAAAAACGAGTGAATCCAAAGATCCATCAACATGGAGCTTCTTCATGCGTTTTATGACTTACATGGCAGTGCCATAAGTAGGTGGTACTATCATTACTATCTTGTATCTTTTGGCATGAAAATGTGTATCACTACGATCGAGATTCAATAAACCATTCCTTTAGGTGCAAGACCATTAAAGGTATTATTCAAATAAATAGAGTAACCATTATTCTCCTTAAATGAATAACCGTATTGCGATAGACATAATCCAATCATGTCTATGCTCAACGCAAACACCAAATGACAATTATTCAGGTTTAATACTAATCTTGATGGTAGAGGGAGCATGCGATGTTTGATCACATCAAACTTGGAAACACTTCCAACACATATCGTCAGCTCACCTTTAGCTAGTCTCCGTTTATTCCGTAGCTCTTTTATTTCGAGTTACTAACACTTAGCAACCGAACCGGTATCTAATACCCTGGTGCTACTAGGAGTACTAGTGAAGTACACATTAACATAATGTATATCCAATATACTTCTATCGACCTTGCCAGCCTTCTCATCTACCAAGTATCTAGGGTAATTCTGCTCCAGTGGCTGTTCCCCTTATTACAGAAGCACTTAGTCTCGGGTTTGGGTTCAACCTCGGGTTTCTTCACTAGAGCAGCAGCTGATTTGCCGTTTCATGAAGTATCCCTTCTTGCCCTTGCCCTTCTTGAAACTAGTGGTTTCACCAACCATCAACAATTGATGCTCCTTCTTGATTTCTACTTTCGCAGTGTCAAACATCGCGAATACCTCAAGGATCATCATATCTATCCCTGATATGTTATAGTTCATCATGAAGCTCTAGCAGCTTGGTGGCAATGACTTTGGAGAAAACATCACTATCTCATCTGGAAGATCAACTCCCACTTGATTCAAGTTATTGTTGCACTCAGACAATCTGAGCACAAGCTCAACAATTGAGCTTTTCTCCCTTAGTTTGCCGGCTAAGAAAATCGTCGGAGGTCTTATACCTCTTGACGTGGGCACGAGCCTGAAATCCCAATTTCAGCCCTCGAAACATCTCATATGTTCCGCGATGTTTCGAAAAACGTCTTTGATGCCTCAACTCTAAACCGTTTAACTGAACTATCATGTAGTTATCAAAACGTGTATGTCCGGTGTTCGCAACATCCACAGACGACATTTGGGGTTCTGCACACTGAGCGGTGCATTAAGGACATAAGCTTTCTACTGATCGCATAATCGCTACTGTCAACTTTCAACTATATTTTCTCTAGGAACATATCTAAACAGTGGAACTAAAGCGCGAGCTTATGACATAATTTGCAAAGATCTATTGACTATGTTCAGGATAATTAAGTTCATCTTATGAACTCCCACTCAGATAGACATCCCTCTAGTCATCTAAGTGATTACATGATCCGAGTCAACTAGGCCATGTCCGATCATCACGTGAGACGGACTAGTCATCATCGGTGAACATCTTCATGTTGATCGTATCCACCATACGACTCATGCTCGACCTTTCGGTCTCTTGTGTTCCGAGGCCATGTCTGTACATGCTAGGCTCGTCAAGTTAACCTAAGTGTTTCGCGTGTGTAAATCTGGCTTACACCCGTTGTATGTGAACGTAAGAATCTATCACACCCGATCATCACGTGGTGCTTCGAAATGACGAACTTTCGCAACGGTGCACAGTTAGGGGGAACACTTTCTTGAAATTTTAATGAGGGATCATCTTATTTACTACCATCGTTTTAAGCAAATAAGATGTATAAACATGATAAACATCACATGCAATCAAATAGTGACATGATATGGCCAATATCATTTTGCTCCTTTTGATCTCCATCTTCGGGGCTCCATGATCATCATCGTCACCGGCATGACACCATGATCTCCATCATCATGATCTACATCATCATGTCTTCATGAAGTTGTCTCGCCAACTATTACTTCTACTACTATGGCTACCGGTTAGCAATAAAGTAAAGTAATTACATGGCGTTGTTTAATGACACGCGGGTCATACAATAAATTAAGACAACTCCTATGGCTCCTGCCGGTTGTCATACTCATCGACATGCAAGTCGTGATTCCTATTACAAGAACATGATCAATCTCATACATCACATATCATTCATCACATTCTTCTTGGCCATATCACATCACATAGCATACCCTGCAAAAACAAGTTAGACATCCTCTAATTGTTGTTTGCATGTTTTACGTGGCTGCTATGGGTTTCTAGCAAGAACGTTTCTTACCTACGCAAAAACCACAACGTGATATGTCAATTGCTATTTACCCTTCATAAGGACCCTTTTCATCGAATCCGATCCGACTAAAGTGGGAGAGACTAGCACCCGCTAGCCACCTTATGCAACAAGTGCATGTCAGTCGGTGGAACCCGTCTCACGTAAGTGTACGTGTAAGGTCGGTCCGGGCCGCTTCATCCCACAATACCGTCGAAACAAGATTGGACTAGTAACGGTAAGCATATTGAACAAAATCAACACCCACAACTACTTTGTGTTCTACTCGTGCAAAGAATCTACGCAATAGACCTAGCTCATGATGCCACTGTGGGGAACGTAGCAGAAATTTAAAATTTTCCTACGTGTCACCAAGATCTATCTATGGAGAAACCAGCAACGAGGGGAAGGAGAGTGCATGTACATACCCTTGTAGATCGCTAAGCGGAAGCGTTCAAGAGAACGGGGTTGAAGGAGTCGTACTCGCCGTGATCCAAATCACCGGAGATCCTAGTGCCGAACGGACGGCACCTCCGCGTTCAACACACGTACAGCCAGGTGACGTCTCCCACGCCTTGATCTAGCAAGGAGAGAGGGAGAGGTTGAGGAAGACTCCGTCCAGCAACAGCACAACGGCGTGGTGTTGATGGAGGAGCGTGGCAATCCTGCAGGGCTTCGCCAAGCACCTGCGGGAGAGGAGGAGGTGTCACGGGAGGGAGGGAGGCGCCAGGGACTCAGGTGCTGCTGCCCTCCCTCCCCTCCACTATATATAGGGGCAAGGGAGAGGGGGGGCGCAGCCTTGGCCCTTCCTCCAAGGAAGGGTGCGGCCAGGGAGGAGTCCATCCTCCCTAAGGCACCTAGGAGGTGCCTTCCCCTTTTAGGACTCTCCCTTTCCCTTATCTCTTGGCGCATGGGCCTCTTGGGGGGGCGCACCAGCCCACCTGGGGCTGGTCCCCTCCCACACTTGGCCCATGCAGCCCTCCGAGGATGGTGGCCCCACTTGGTGGACCCTCGGGACCCTCCCGGTGGTCCCGGTACATTACCGATAAAACCCGAAACTTTTCTGGTGACCAAAACAGGACTTCCCATATATAATTCTTTACCTTCGGACCATTCCGGAACTCCTCGTGACGTCCAGGATCTCATCCGGGACTCCGAACAACATTTGGTAACCACATACAAACTTCCTTTATAACCCTAGCTTCATCGAACCTTAAGTGTGTAGACCCTACGGGTTCGGGAATCATGCAGACATGACCGAGACGTTCTCCGGTCAATAACCAACAACGGGATCTGGATACCCATGTTGGCTCCCACATGTTCCACGATGATCTCATCGAATGAACCATGATGTCAAGGACTCAATCAATCCCGTATACAATTCCCTTTGTCTAAGGGTATTGTACTTGCCCGAGATTTGATCGTCGGTATACCGATACCTTGTTCAATCTCGTTACCGGCAAGTCTCTTTACTCATTCCGTAACACATCATCCCGTGATCAACCCCTTGGTCACATTGTGCACATTATGATGATGTCCTACCGAGTGGGCCCAGAGATACCTCTCCGTTAACCGGAGTGACAAATCCCGGTCTCGATTCGTGCCAACCCAACAGACACTTTCGGAGATACCTGTAGTGCACCTTTATAGCCACCCAGTTACGTTGTGACGTTTGGTACACCCAAAGCATTCCTACGGTATCCGGGAGTTGCACAATCTCATGGTCTAAGGAAATGATACTTGACATTAGAAAAGCTTTAGCATATGAACTACGATCTTTGTGCTAGGCTTAGGATTGGGTCTTGTCCATCACATCATTCTCCTAATGATGTGATCCCGTTATCAACGACATCCAATGTCCATGGTCAGGAAACCGTAACCATCTATTGATCAACGAGCTAGTCAACTAGAGGCTTACTAGGGACATGGCGTTGTCTATGTATCCACACATGTATCTGAGTTTCCTATCAATACAATTATAGCATGGATAATAAACGATTATCATGAACAAGGAAATATAATAATAACTAATTTATTATTGCCTCTAGGGCATATTTCCAACATCACCATGATCCTGTGTGTGCGTAGGAAAAATTTGAAATTACTACGTTCCCCAACACTTCATGCAACGACTTAACTCCGCTACTTGAGATGGAAGGAGCAGCATGAGCAGCTTAACACGCATGAAGCTCGAGGCGGCCACGACGTAGACTGGTATCGGAGGCAGGGCGCGCCGTAGCTCAAGACGATCTTGGGGACAACGGCATCTCGGCGACCGAGGCAGAGGTGGAATCCGGCGTTTTGAAGTGGCAACTTAGAGGCTGAGGATCCCCAGCGCGTGGATAGCTCAGCGGAGGAGAACCGGTGCGGGGAAGCGGAGCAGACCCAACAATGGCCAGAGCACACGGACCCGGCAGTGGTAGTGAGCTAGCGGCATGGCACGACAGCTGTAGAAACGGGCGGCCGCGGTCGCAGTAGTGGAAGGTGACTTGCCCACGGCGACCCGCAGAAAAAACAAGGCCGACTCAGAGCCACAGGGGCGAGCAACAATACAAACGTGGTACCTTGGGCGATTACAAGGTGTGGTGACGGCGGCCCCAGAAGTCAACACCGATGACTAGAAGTTAGACCGCAGCAACTCAGAATTGACTTGGTTTGAAACTGCAGGGTTGATTCGGAACGGACGATGGGGCGGCTACGGCCGCGGAAGCGAGGCCATGAAAGCAGGCAGCTCGCCATGAGGCGTAGCGCGTCACAGCGGCGAAAGCACACCGGCCAGCAGGGCGAGGCCACAGTGGCTCAAACGGGAGGCAAGGCGCGATGGCCACTCATGGGAGGCAGGCCCAGCAGATATTCGTCAGAGGCCGGCTGCTCGCAGCCGAGGCCGCGGCAGCAGAAGAGACCGTGGCGGCTCAACGGAGCGAGACGAGGCTGCAGCCATGACCAAGTCCTTGTCCGGGTCATGATCGTAGCTTTTTTCCCTTTTTCTTTTCTAATTTGTCTTCGGTGTAGAGTAGATCTTCGATTGATAGCCCACACAGATTAATCAAAAATTGTATGGATCGTCCATGGCTGTGTGATCATAATGTCTCTTTGATGAAACTAGAGTTAATGCAGATCCTTCCGTAGTGGGTCTTGCCGATCTGGCAACTTTTACTAATCAAGTTTAATATGAATCCTTCCGTGTCAATTCTTCCTGATCTGGATAGTCGCGAGCTTCTCGATCCCTGGAAAGATCCCTCCAAGAACTCAACACCATCGTGTGCATGCCCCACGTGAAGGAAATATGCCCTAGAGGCAATAATAAAGTTATTATTTATTTCCTTATTTCATGATAAATGTTTATAATTCATGCTAGAATTGTATTAACCGGAAACATAATACATGTGTGAATACATAGGCAAACATAGTGTCACTAGTATGCCTCTACTTGACTAGCTCGTTAATCAACGATGGTTGTGTTTCCTAGCCATAGACATGAGTTGTCATTTGATTAGCATGATCACATCATTAGGAGAATGATGTGATTGACTTGACCCATTCCGTTAGCTTAGCACTTGATCGTTTAGTATGTTGCTATTGCTTTCTTCACGACTTATACATGTTCCTATGACTATGAGATTATGCAACTCCCGTTTACCGGAGGAACACTTTGTGTGCTACCAAACGTCACAACGTAACTGGGTGATTATAAAGGAGCTCTACAGGTGTCTCCGAAGGTACATGTTGAGTTGGCGTATTTCGAGATTAGGATTCGTCACTCCGATTGTTGGAGAGGTATCTCTGGGCCCTCTGGGTAATGCACATCACTATAAGCCTTGCAAGCAATGTGACTAATGAGTTAGTTGCGGGATGATGCATTACATAACGAGTAAAGAGACTTGCCGGTAACGAGATTGAACTAGGTATTGAGATACCGACGATTGAATCTCGGGCAAGTAACATACCAATGACAAAGGGAACAACATATGTTGTTATGCGGTTTGACCGATAAAGATCTTCGTAGAATATGTAGGAGCCAATATGAGCATCCAGGTTCCGCTATTGGTTATTGACCGGAGACGTGTCTCGGTCATGTCTACATTGTTCTCGAACCCGTAGGGTCAGCACGCTTAAAGTTAGATGATAGTTATATTATGAGTTCATGTGTTTTGATGTACCGAAGATAGTTTGGAGTCCCGGATGTGATCACGGACATGAAGAGGAGTCTCGAAATGGTCGAGACATGAAGATTGATATATTGGACGACTATATTCGGACACCGGAATGGTTTCGGGGGTTATCGGATATATACCGGAGTACCGGGGGGTTACCGGAAGCCCCCGGGGGGGGGGGTAATGGGCCTCATGGGCCCAAAGTGGAGAAGAGGAGGGGCGGCTAGAGCAGGCCGCGCGCCCCTCCCCCTCTAGTCCGAATAGGACAAGGAGGGGGGCGCCCCCCTTTCCTTCCTCCTCTCTCTCCCTTCCTTCCCCCTCTCCTACTTGGACAAGGAAAGGAGGGAGTCCTACTCCCGGTGGGAGTAGGACTCCTCCTGGCGCGCCCCCTCCTGGCTGGCCGCCCCCTCCCCCTTGCTCCTTTATATACGGGGGCAGGGGGCACCTCTTGACATAACAACAATTTATCCTTGAGATCTATTAGCCGTGTGCGGTGCCCCCCTCCACCATATTCCACCTCGATAATATCATAGCGGTGCTTAGGAGAAGCCCTGCATCAGTAGAACATCATCATCGTCACCATGCCGTCGTGCTGACGGAACTCTCCCTCGACACTCGGCTGGATCGGAGTTCGAGGGACGTCATCGAGCTAAACGTGTGCAAGAACTCAGAGGTGCCGTGCTTTTGGTGCTTGATCGGTTGGGCCGTGAAGATGTACGACTACATCAACCGCGTTGTGCTAACGCTTCCGCTTTCGGTCTATGAGGGTACATGGACAACACTCTCCCCTCTCGTTGCTATGCATCACCATGATCTTGCGTGTGCGTAGGAATTTTTTTGAAATTACTACGTTCCCCAACAGTGGCATCTGAGCCAGGTTTTATGCGTAGATGTTATATGCACGAGTAGAACACAACTGAGTTGTAGGCAATACAAGTCATACTGCTTACCAGCATGTCATACTTTGGTTCGGCGGTATTGTTGGATGAAGTGGCCCGAACCGACATTACACGTACGCTTACGCGAGACTGGTTTTACCGCCGTGCTTTGCACGCAAGTGACTAGCGGGTGTCAGTTTCTCCAACTTTAGTTGAACCGAGTGTGGCTACGCCCGGTCCTTGAGAATGTTAAAACAGCACTAACTTGACGAACTATCGTTGTGGTCTTGATGCATAGGTAAGAACGGTTTTTGCTCAGCCCATAGCAGCCACTTAAAACTTGCAACAACAAAGTAGAGGACGTCTGAGGGAGTCCTGGATTAGGGGGTGTCCGGATGGGCGTACTATGACCTTTGGCCGGACTCCCGGACTATGAAGATACAAGATCGAAGACTCTGTCCCGTGTCCGAATAGGGACTTTCCTTGGCATGGAAGGAAAGCTTGGCGATACGATATGAAGATCTCCTCCCATTGTAACTGACTCTGTGTAACCCTAGCCCTCTCCGTTGTCTATATAAACCGGAGAGATTTAGTCCGTAGGACGAACAACAATCATACCATAGGCTAGCTTCTAGGGTTTAGCCTCTCTGATCTCGTGGTAGATCAACTCTTGTAATACCCATACCATCAATATTAATCAAGCAGGAGTAGGGTTTTACCTCCACCGAGAGGGCCCGAACCTGGGTAAAAACATCGTGTCCCTTGTCTCCTGTTACCATCCTCCTACACACACAGTTCGGGACTCCCTACCCGAGATCTGCCAGTTTTGACACCGACATTGGTGCTTTCATTGAGAGTTCCTCTGTGTCGTCGCCTTCAGGCCCTATGGCTTCTTCGATCATCAACCATGACGCAGTCCAGGGCAAGACTTTTCTCCCCGGACAGATCTTCGTATTCGCCGGCTTTGCACTGCGGGCCAACTGGCCATCAGGTCAGGTTTGGAAGCTTAAACTACATGGCCGACATTCGCGGGGACTTGATCTTCGACGGATTTGAGCCACGATCGAGCGCGCCGCACTGTCTCGATGGGCATGATCTAGCTCTACCGCTGGACAGCGCCCAGAGTGCCGCTCAGGAGTCCGCTCCGACTATTAGCTCGGAGCCGACTGCGCTAACCAGGGACGGATGGTTGGACACCGCCCCAGGAGCCGCAATCTCTACGGCGATAGAGCCGAATACCAGCCTAGTCCTTTGCAAGGCCCGTGACTCCAAGGTGCCGGACTCCGTACCGGACTCCGTATCTTCCGCACCCCTTCCGATCGAACCTGATAGGGCTCCGATCATGGAGTTCACTGCCGCGGACGTCTTTCAGCACTCGCCCTTTGGCGATATCCTGAACTCTCTAAAATCTCTCTCTTTGTCAGGAGAGCCCTGGTCGGACTATGGTCAGCAGGGTTGGGATACGGGCGACGAAGAAATTCGAAACCCACCCACCACCCACTTTGTAGCCACTGTCGACGATTCAATCGACATGCTCGACTTTGACTCCGAAGACATCAACGATATGGACGCCGATGAAAGAGACGACCAAGAACCAGCACCTATAGGGAACTGGGAAGCCACCTCGTCATACGATGTATACATGGTGGACACACCCAAAAGGGATAATAACGAGGATCGAAAGGGCGCAAACAGGGATCGTTCCCTCGAAAAACAATCAAAGCAGCGACGCAAGCGCCACACAAAGCCCCACCTCGACAAAGACCCAGCCATAGAGTAGGGCAAATCAACGTAAGACGAACATGCCATTGAGCAACCGTCCAAACAACAAATCCCCGGAAAAGATAATAGTCCAGACGACCTCATGCCGGAAAAATTGCTGGAACATCAGAACCTCCACCAAAGGCTCGTCGCCACTGCATGTAGCCTAAAAAAGCAGAAGCGGAGGATCAAAATAGCAGAAGATGCACTCAGGATCAGATGGAACAAAGTACTGGATACTGCACACAAGTACGGCAACAGTCGTCACACAAAGAGCTACCCGAAGCGGAAACTACTACCGGAATTTGATGAAGAGGCCATAAAGCCCCCACAGTCGAAAAACAAGGAAGCCACCAGGTCGGATAGACGACCCAACGATCGATCTAAAGCGACAGAGGGCGCCGCACTCAATCCGGCGAGCGATCCCCCTAAGGATTCGCATCAAACAACCTGCCCAACCAGATCCATCTATGGCCCAAGAAAGCAAGCTCCAGCGAGCAATACAATGCAAAAAATACCCGAACATCGCGGCACACCTGCATATAGGGGCGCCGCACATCCCTTATGTTTTATCGATGAGGTGCTGGATCACGAATTTCCAGCGGGATTCAAGCCCGTGAACATAGAATCATACGACGGAACAACAGACCCCGGAGTCTGGATAGAGGATTATATCCTCCACATACACATGGCCAGAGGAGATGACCTTCATGCCATCAAATACTTACCCCTCAAGCTCAAAGGGCCAGCCCAGCATTGGCTTAAAAGCCTTCCCGAAAACACCATAGGAAGTTGGGAAGTGCTCGAGGAGGCTTTCCGGGCAAATTTTCAAGGGACCTATGCCCGACCTCCGGATGCAGATGATCTGAGTCATATAACTCAGCAACCCGGAGAGTCAGCCCGGAAACTCTGGAACAGATTCCTTACTAAAAAGAATCAGATAGTCGACTGTCCGGACGCTGAGGCCCTAGCAGCTTTCAAACATAGCGTCCGAGACGAATGGCTCGCCAGACACCTCGGCCAAGAAAAGCCAAGAACGATGGTCGCATTAACAAGCCTCATGACCCACTTTTGCGTAGGAGAGGATAGCTGGTTGGCAAGAAGCAGCACCAGTGACCCGAGTACATCCGAACCTAGAGATGGAAACGGGAAACCGCGCCGTAACAAAGAACAACACCGAATCAAGGACAACAACCCAACGAGCACGGCAGTCAATGCCGGATTCAAAAGCTCTCGGCAAAATCAGAAAAAGCCGCCGCCCAAAGATGACAAGGACGAGCTGTCTAACCTCAACAAAATCCTGGATAAAATATGTCAAATCCACAGCACCCCCGGGAGGCCTGCAAACCACACCCACAGAGATTGTTGGGTTTTCAAGCAGTCCGGTAAACTCAATGCCGAACACAAGGGGCTCCACACACCAAGCAAGGATGATGACGCGCCCCACAAGCAGAACACCGGAGAACAAAAGAAGTTCCCACAAGAAGTCAAAACAGTAAATTCACTTCATATGACAAAAGGGCAAAACAGAACGGCGCTTATGAAGACACGCACCATACAGCCAGCCCCAGAGGAGCACCGCCACTGGTTGTTACAACCAATCACCTTTGACCATCGGGATTACTCCAGAGGGGCCCGGAACGCAGGCTGGACTGCCTTGGTCTTGAATCTGGTTATTGACGGACTACAATTTACACGAGTCCTTATGGACGGTGGTAGTGACTTAAACCTGTTATATCAGGACACAATCCACAAACTAGGGGTAAACCTAGCGCTAATACGCCGCGGCAAAACTTCCTTTCGAGGAGCCACGCCAGGTCCAGATACCCAGACTATGGGTTCCCTTTCATTAGAAATCAAGTTCGGCTCACCCAACAACTTCCGAAGTGAAAAGCTAACCTTCCACATCGCCCCATTTGTAAGTCATTATCAAGCACTACTGGGACGTGAAGCTTTCACCCGCTTTGACGCAATACCACATTATGCATCCCTTACACTTAAAATGCCCGGCCCACGAGGCATCATCTCATCACAGGGGAATGACAATTGACCCCCCAAATACAGGTAAGGGTGCGGCTGCTTGGACAGCCGCACACTAATCTAGCCCAGACACGGCTAGACGAGTCCGGCGTCAACACACATGGACTTAATAGCCGCACAACCCTGTACAAGGGGCTCCGCGTATTCACGCCAGGAGACAATGCGGCTCCCTTGTTGCTCCAACTATATCCTGTTTATTCTAATATAGATTTCTCGCACGCCTATTTACTAAAGTTCCTCTTTTTCGCAGACGAACACCATGCTACGCCCGTCCAGGATATGGCACAACGGAGACACAGGCGCAAACGTGCAGTAGGGACCCGTTCTAAGGATTCTTTTTAGATTAAGACCCTGTGTAAACCTTTTTTACTGTATCTTGTTGAAAACATCCCCCGGTTTTCGTCATAACCGAGGAGACTGGCGTTTTGGCATGTGGCCACGCCAGAATTTTGCGCGTACCTAGACACAAGGGGCTTTTTTAACAAGGGCTCTGTTTCGGCCCGTCTTCATAAAGACCGAATACCTTAGGGAGTGTTCGGCGTCGCGAGTTAGGCCTTATATGCATCAACTCCGAATCATGTCTTTGGTCAAATGTTGGGTTTGCCCGGCTCCTGTGTTTTGCTGCCTTACGTTCCGTTTTATCAGCTAATGCGGCATGAGGACAACTACTGCGATTGTGCCCCGGTTCGGCCAGGCGAGCACCTCAGTAGAGAAAGTCGAAAACTGACTGTCATGATATAGCGAGATACTGGTCAACCACCCGATGACTCTCGGAATCTCTAGGATTCCTTCGCATTAACGAAGGACCGCTTCCCGGTCAGGCACACACGCGCCCCAGATTCGGGAGAGCGCGGTGCCTCCAGGGGCTATTGAGTAGCCCCAATGTCAAACTCCTATGGCTAAGTGAAAGTGATAAAGCGTTATAGTCCGGTTGCCTCGTTTGCCGTGCCATCACCTCCTTTGTAGGACCAAGACATTGGATTAAGTGTGAAAAGGCGCATTTTTTGTGAACACCCCCGCATTATATGCGTGGGGGCTGAAGCCAACGACTGCCATCTTTCAGGTTATATACACATATACATTAACGGCCGCACAGGAGGCATTATATTTCTTGCAAGCACAAGTATAAAAAGCTTTTATATTCTATAAAAATATTTCTTTTAGAATAGCACCTGCTATTCGAACAAAACATCCTTCGAGCATTGTGCTTCTATTAAACAAGCGTCCGGAAGAACTTCCTCAAGGTAGTGCTCGGCAGATACCCGGCCTTCGTCCGAATCCTGGGATGCGACAACACTGGCCTGCATATCCGCCCAGTATGTCTTGACACGGGCAAGAGCCATTTGTGCACCCTCTATACACGCCGACCTCTTCAGTACATCGACATGCGGCACAGAACCAAGGAACTGCTGCACCAATCCAAAATAACTTTTCGGCTCTATCTGCCCCGGCCACAAGCGACTCGCGACATACTTCATGGCGAGTCCGGATAACCTGTTCAGCTCTGCAAAGGCGGCCAAACGGTCGGGTACTAAAAGTGGGCGCTCTGGCTTGTGGAACTGCGACCAAAACAGTTCTTCCAAATTATGGTCGCCTCGTCCTCGGAAGTGTTCGGTTGTGTCAGCCGCACTCGCTGCCACATCCAGATAAGTGTTTTCCACACTCCACTGCCGGTCTAACGGAGCATACCTAGGATCCCTGAACTTCATCCGCAGCATATAAGGCTTTCCAGCCGTGATATCCCCGGCCTGACGCAGCTCCTCCTTCATAGCTCTCATCGCAGAGCGAGCATCCTTGACCTCGGTAGTGATCTTCTCAAGGTCCTTCTGAGCTGCCCCTTTTTCTTGTTCGAGAAATTCATAGCGGTCGGCAACATCCTTCAATTTTACAGCCATCTCGGCTATTGCCTTCTTACTCTGGCAGTGAGCAGCCTGTTCGGCTTTCAGCTCTTCAGCCGCCTTAACGGCCGCCGCATCACTTTTTCCAGCTTGCTCCTTGGCTCGGGCAAGTTCCGCCTGAAGGTTCTCCACGGAAGCAGCACTATCTGCAATAAACATATATATATTGTAAGAAACGAGCATCGAACTCCTCTTATCAGATATCTGTGGAGTATACCTTGTGCCTCGTCTAGCGCTTATTTACAAGCGCGATGTCGGCATCTTCCATGTCCAGTTGCCGCTTTAACTCGGTAGATTCATCAGTCCGGCTAACCACCGAACGCCTCGCCACCTTTGTAAAAAGGTAACATTTTATACCTGGGGTTTTGATCCTCTGTGCGCCATCACTCTTGACGACACACAGAGTCTCAGGGGCTACTATTTATACAGGGCGCATTCTATGCGACTCTACCAATAGGTACACCTTTTCATGTACCTCAAAGCCTGTCAGTAAACTCCTTGCGGCCTCGTACAATCCGCTTTCCGCGGATGCAACCCTTCCTATCACCATGTTCATCAACACACGGTGTTCTTTTGAGATGGATGCACGCCCGAGCAGATCCCTCAGCCTCTCCGACCGCGCACCAGAGGGCACCGGACGAGCCCAACGACCTTTTTCAGGATCCGGACTTGGAGAAACCCGCCGGCACGACACCTCAGGGTCGCCTGCCTCGTAAGTCGGTGTAGCTAGGGGAGGCGTTTTGCTCTCTATCATCTCTGGACGGAGATCCCCTGAAGACGAGCTCTGCTGAGAAGGGTCAAGATCCGAACTGCAAGGTAAAATTTCGCTTATCTTCCTCAGAAATAAAACAGGGATGCCACTAATTTTTGAGCCCCTCTCTTTACTTACGGCTCGGAGGAAAGTTGATCCTTTGAGGGTGCAATGCATCCGGGGCAGTCTCCGGCGCCGGATCCTCTGACAAAGATTTCTTCCCCCGTTTCGAGGCCATCTCCTCCGGGTCTTCAGAGGCACTCCTTTTCTTTCCCAGGTTGGGGGAATTCTCGATCCCTCCCTTCTTGACAGTCTCCTTCGTGGAGGCGGCAGCTCCTTGGTTCCCCTCTTCGCCCTTTGCTGAAAACATAATCTGCAGCATCCTGGTTAACACGGGGTCTAGCACGGTCTCGAGCAGGGGGGCTGGACACCTGATAAGCTTTGCCTTCGCTATCCACTCCTGTTCAAAGGATAGCTCTGTTAAAGGGCAGCTTTATGATGAAAATACGGATGGTGTGTCCAAATATGGGGCTGCTTACCTTAACATCTTGGCGATTGCAGCTCATACCTGCGTCCTCGGATATCCGGACACCTTGTTTGTGGTCCGAAGAACAATTTGTACATCTCCATGGGCGTTGCGCCCATAAAATGTTGGAGGACTCGCGGTCCCTCCGGATTAAATTCCCACGGGAGGAGGGGACGACATTTGCAGGGCAGCGTGCGGCGAATCAGCATAACTTGCGCCACTACGGTCAGGTTAATATCTCTTTCTAGGAGATCTCGAATGCGGTCCTGCAGTAGGGGCACGTCTTTGGACGGGCCCCAGATAAGCCCTTCATTGACCCATGACGCTCGGCGTGGCGGGGGACCCGAGCGAAAAGCAAGAGGCGCCACCCATGTGGCGCCCCTGGGGGCTGTGATATAAAACCAGTCCCGTTGCCATAAGCCGAACTCTTCTTGGAAAGTGCCCTCAAGCCATGGAGCGCCGGCTATCTTGCTTATGATAGCTCTTCCGCACTCGGCGTGCTGCCCCTCGATCATATTCGGCTCTACTTTGAAGGTTTTAAGCCACAATCCGAAGTGAGGGGTGACATGGAGGAAGGCTTCGCACACTACGATAAACAATGAAATTTGGAGGATGGACTCCGGAGCTAGGTCGTGAAATTCTAGCCCATAATAGAACATCAGCCCCCTCACAAAGGGATCAATCAGGAAACCTAACCCCCGAAGGAAGTGAGATGTGAACACCACGCTCTCACCGGGCTGAGGAGAAGGAATGGCCTGCCCTTGAGCAGGCAGCCTATGCGAGATTTCGCTGGTTAGATACCTGGCATCTCTCAGCTTTTGCACGTCTTCTTCCGTAACGGAGGAAGGCACCCACCGGCCTTGAAGGTTGGAGCCAGACATCGTCGGAGGTCGGAAGCGCCTAAAACTAGAAACCTTGAGTGTTGGAACTCGAGGCGAGGGGCGGATTTGATTGGATTGAAGGAAGAGGGAGTCGAGCCTTGGTCTCTTTATAAAGGAGTTGAATACCAAGAGCCCTCCCCGTAACCGTTTGGGACTCTCTTTTAGTCAGAGAGTCATACCAAATGGCGCGGTTGGGTTACACACGCCCGTATTGATGAGAATCCCAGAATAAGGGGACATGATCTCTGCTTCGACAAGACGTGCCAAGAAAACCGCCTCGCTAAGCGCGTTGAGGTGGAACGGTAAAAATGAATAAAGGCTAGGCCGTGGCATGATGTCACGCTGCGGAATACGTCAGCAGATTAGATTTGTGTAAATATTATTCTCTCTACGCTAGCATGTGGGACTTATTTTTGCAGAGCTGGAAACTATCCTTGTGTTCCAACATCTTCTATGAAGTATTCGGAGGAGGAACCCGCCTTTCAATGCCGAAGACAATTTACGCGTCGGACTCGTCGTCATTGAAGCTTGGTTCAGGGGCTACTGAGGGAGTCCTGGATTAGGGGGTGTCCGGATGGCCGGACTATGACCTTTGGCCGGACTCCCGGACTATGAAGATACAAGATTGAAGACTCCGTCCCGTGTCTGGATAGGGCCTTTCCTTGGCGTAGAAGGCAAGCTTGGCGATATGATATGAAGATCTCCTCCCATTGTAACTGACTCTGTGTAACCCTAGCCCTCTCCGGTGTCTATATAAACCGGAGAGTTTTAGTCCGTAGGACGAACAACAATCATACCATAGGCTAGCTTCTAGGGTTTAGCCTCTCTGATCTCGTGGTAGATCAACTCTTGTAATACCCATACCATCAATATTAATCAAGCAGGAGTAGGGTTTTACCTCCACCGAGAGGGCCCGAACCTGGGTAAAAACATCGTTTCCCTTGTCTCCTGTTACCATCCGCCTAGACGCACAGTTCAGGACCCCCTACCCGAGATCCGCCGGTTTTGACACCGACAACGTCTAACTTGTTTTTGCAGGGCATGTTGTGATGTGATATGGTCAAGACGTGATGAGATATAAGTTTTTGTATGAGATGATCATGTTTTGTTGAAGTTATCGGCAACTGGTAGAAGCCTTATGGTTGTCTCTTTATTGCATAAGATGCAATCGCCAAATAATTGCTTTACTTTATCGCTATGCGATAGCAATAGTTCCAAGAGCAATAGTTGGCGAGACGACCATGTGACGACACATTGATATAAATCAAGATGATGGAGATCATGGTGCCATGCCGGTGACAATGGAGATCATGATAGTACTTTGGAGATGGAGATCAAAAGGCACAAGATGATGATGGTCATATCATGTCACATATTTTGATTGCATGTGATGTTTATCTTTTATACATCTTATTTTGCTTAGTTCGGCGGTAGCTTTATAAGATGATCTCTCACTAAATTTCAAGGTATAAGTGTTCTCCTTGAGTATGAACCGTTGCGAACGTTCTTCATGCTGAGACACCACGTGATGATTAGGTGTGATAGGCTCTACGTTCAAATACAACGGGTGCAAAATAGTTGCACACGCTGAATACTCAGGTTAAACTTGACGAGCCTAGCATATACAGATATGGCCTCGGAACACTGAGACCGAAAGGTCAAGCGTGAATCATATAGTAGATATGATCAACATAGTGATGTTCACCATTGAAAACTACTCCATCTCACGTGATGATCGTACATGGTTTAGTTGATTTGGATCACGTGATCACTTAGATGATTAGAGGGATGTCTATCTAAGTGGGAGTTCTTAAGTAATATGATTAATTGAACTTTAATTTATCAAGAACTTAGTCCTCATAGTATTTTGCAAATTATGTTGTAGATCAATAGCTCGTGTTGTTGCTTCCCTGTGTTTATTTTGATATGTTCCTAGAGAAAAACTATGTTGAAAAATGATAGTAGCAATGATGCGGATTGGGTCTGTGGTCTGAGGTTTATCCTCATTGATGCACAGAAGAATTATGTCCTTGATGCACCGCTAGGTGATAGACCTATTGCAGGAGCAAATGCTGACGTTATGAACGTTTAGCTAGCTCAATATGATGACTACTTGATAGTTTAGTGCACCATGCTTAACGGCTTAGAACCGGGACTTCAAAGACGTTTTGAACGTCATGGACCATATGAGATGTTCCAGGAGTTGAAGTTAATATTTCAAGCAAATACCCGAGTTGAGAGATATGAAGTCTCCAACAAGTTCTATAGCTAAAAGATGGAGGAGAATCGCTCAACTAGTGAGCATGTGCTCAGATTGTCTGGGTACTACAATCGCTTGAATCAAGTGGGAGTTAATCTTCCAGATAAGATAGTTATTGACAGAGTTCTCTAGTCACCATCACCAAGTTACTAGAACTTCGTGATGAACTATTTTATGCAAGGGATGACGAAATCGATCCCCGAGCTCTTCGTGATGTTGAAATCGACGAAGGTAGAAATCAAGAAAGAGCATCAAGTGTTGATGGTTGACAAGATCACTAGTTTCAAGAAAAAGGCAAAGGGAAAGAAAGGGAACTTCAAGTAGAATGGCAAGCAAGTTATCACTCCCGTGAAGAAGCCCAAAACTGGACCAAAACCTGAAACTGAGTGTTTCTACTGCAAAGGAAATGGTCACTAGAAGCGGAAAATCCCTGAATATTTGGTGGATAAGAAGGATGGTAGAGTGAACAAGGGTATATTTGATATACAGGTTATTGATGTGTACCTTACTAGTGTTTATAGTAGCCCCTAGGTATTTGATACTTGTTCGGTTGCTAATACTTAGTAACTCGAAACATGAGTTATAGAATAAATAGAGACTAGTTGAGGGTGAAGTGATGATGTGTATTGGAAGTGGTTCCAAGATTGATATGATCATCATCGCACACTCCCTATACTTTCAAGATTAGTGTTGAACCTAAATAAATGTTATTTGGCGTTTGCGTTGAGCATGAATATGATTTGATCATGTTTATTGCAATACGGTTATTCATTTAAAGTCAGAGAATAATTGTTATTCTGTTTACATGAATAAAACCTTCGATGGTCATACACCCAATGAAAATAGTTTGTTGGATCTCGATCATAGTGATACACATATTCATAATATTGATGCCAAAAGATGCAAAGTTGATAATGATAGTGCAACTTATTTGTGGCACTGTCGTTCGGGTCATATCGGTGTAAAGCGCATGAAGAAACTCCATAAGGATGGACTTTTGGAATCAGTTGCTTATGAATCATTTGATGCTTGCGAACCGTGCCTTAGGGGCAAGATGACTAAAACTCCGTTCTCTGGAACAATGGAACGAGCTACTGACTTGTTGGAAATAATACATACCGATGTATGCGGTCCAATGAGTGTTGATGCTCGTGGCGAGTATCGTTATTTTCTGACCTTCACAAATGATTTGAGCAGATATGGTATATCTACTTAATGAAACACAAGTCTAAAACATTCGAAAAGTTCAAAGAATTTCAGAGTGAAGTGGAGAATCATCGTAACAAGAAAATAAAGTTTCTACGATCTGATCGTGGAGGAGAATATTTGAGTTACGAGTTTGGCCTTCATATAAAACAATATGGAATAGTTTCGCAACTAACGCCACCCGGAACACCACACAGTAATGGTGTGTCCGAACATTGTAACCGCACTTTATTGGATATGGTGCGATCTATGATGTCTCTTATCGGTTTACCACTATCGTTTTGAGGTTATGCATTAGAGACAACTACATTCACGTTAAATAGGGCACCATCTAAATCCGTTGAGACGACACCGTATGAACTGTGGTTTAGCAATAAACCTAAGGTGTCATTTCTTAAAGTTTGGAGTTGCAATGCTTATGTGAAAAAAATTCAACCTGATAAGCTTGAACCTGTAACGCCCCGGATTCGATTCGCCCGGTGTCTGCCAGATATTCGCCGTCGTTTCCATGTCATTCGCTTGCGTGTTGCATTTTATCATGTCATCATGTGCATCTCATTTTGCATACGTGTTCGTCTCATGCATCCGAGCATTTTCCCCGTTGTCCATTTTGCAATCCGACACTCCTATGTCCTCCGGCGTTCCCCTTTTTGTCTCCTATTGTGAGCGGGTATTAAACATTCTCAGAATGGACTGTGATTTTCCAAGCGGCCTTGGTACACCACCGTTAAACCGCCTGTCAAGTTTCGTGCCATTTGGAGTCCGTTTGATACTCCAACGGTTAACCGGGGAACCGTAAAGGCCTCTTTTGTGTGCAGCCAAACATCCCTTCAAATCAGCCCATGAGCCCATCCAAACCCACTCCATTCTCTCGGTCGTTCGATCACGATAGTGTGGGTGAAAACCGCACTCCATTTGGAGTCTCCTAGCTCCCTCTACCTATAAATTAGCCCCTCCCCCCAAAATTCGCGGATGAATTCCCCCCTAACCCTAGTCTCCTCCTTCCTACCGCCACCGGACAAAATTTCCCCGTCACCAGACATGTCCGCTCCACCGTGCCACCGCCCCGAGCGAATCAGCCGCCGCCACGTCGTCGTCTCCAGCCTCCCCCCACCGCAGGCCCGCGGAGCCCATCTGGGGACCGCGCAGGCCCGATCCGCCGCCGCCGCGGCCCGCGCACGCCCGCACGAGCCCGAC
>NC_041385.1:554395013-554427925 GCF_002162155.2 Triticum dicoccoides
CGCGCCTCCGCCCTCGCCTCCCCGCCGCCACTGCTCCGGCCGCACCGCCACTACTCGGCCTCCTGCTCACCCGCGCCTCGAGCGCCACCGCCTGCTGCCACCTTCTCTACTCCCGCCAGCGACCTCCCGCGCGCCCGTGCATCCGCCGCCCACCAGCACTCGTGCTGCACCACCCCGCCGCCCGGTGCCCATCGCCCTGCCGTCTCCTCTCGCCGGCGCCGCCCGGATCCGGCCCGATCTGCTCGTCGGTGATCGGATACGCCCATCTCTGGCCGTCTCCCTCATCTCCGGTGTCTTTCCGGCGAAGCCCCGGCCATCATTGAAAACCGTGCAAACCCTAGATCGGAGTGGTATATTTCTCTAAGTCCCTGTTTATTTGCTTTCTGGTCCCCAATTCATCGCATCATATCTCCTAGCATATTGCTCCGTTTCATGCATATAATATATCAAAATGTTCATCATGAGATGCTATTCATTTCATTCCATTGTGCCATGCTTGTTTGTCTTCATCTTGATGCCCTTATCATCGTTGCAAGAGTGCTATATGATGTTAACCTGCTGAAACTGTTATAACTTAATGATTTGTCTTTTTCGTTGCATTTTGTGTGTGCATCCTATGAGCATGAGCTCTTCATGTGTTTTGTGCTACATCATGCCATCTTTACTATGTTGCCATCCATGTATTTTTCTCAGTCTTGTAGTGAGTGCATCGAGCTCGTGAAGTAGGGTACTTGCTATTAATGTTTTGCTAGGCTGAGTCTGTTATATTTTGTTGCCATGTAAACCTGCTGCTATAGGTCATTCTATGCATAATCTGGAGATGTTCACTAAGGATGTTTTGTTATACATGTCATGCTCTATCCATCCATGCCCCTGGTTGTATTTATAGCCTGTTGTAGCTTGTTGTTATCTTGCTCTCAAGCTGCAAAATAATGTTGCTGTCCGTCTGTTAACATTAAGTTCAGTTTTGCTTTAAGCTTTGCTAGTCTTGATACCCATGGTAATGGGATTACTGAGTCCTCGTGGCTCACAGATTACTACAACAACAGCTGCAGGTACAGGTTTTGTGATGATCATGATGCGAGAGTGATGTTCCTTGTTTTGGAGTTCTTCTTCTGCTTCTTCTTCGATCAGGGGATAGTGTCAAGACCCCGACTCAAAGCCACACTGATCTAGCATGTAACACCTCATATCACTTTGCGGCCTCATGCACGGTATTCCCACGGGTGTCGCCTTACCTTGCCTGAGACCGTTTGCGCCTTTTGGCACACGTACATGATAGTGTCGCTAGCATCCATATGACAAGGAGCACAGGCTGACATGGCTAGTCGTGAACCCAAAGTGGCACTAACCTACAGGGACAGGCATACATGACCCAGCAACGAACGTGTCGGTCATCAGCGAGTGAATCTGGGCTGTAGCAACTGGGCTAGCAGGACTCCGGTAGACACCCCGTGACATTTCCCCGAAGGGACAGACACTGGAACGTAGAAGGACACATGCCGGCCAGCCTAAGCATTCCGGAACAGTAGTAAGCTACCAAGGCTCAGTGGAAGCACTAGGAGACATTTCTCGGTAAGAGAGGCTACCAAGGATAACCAACTAGATAGTCAGATCCCACACATACCAAGAATTTCAATAACATACACACAATATGCTCGATATGTGCAAATACAACATGGCATCACAACATGACTCTACAACTCAAGTATTTTATTCAACAGGCTCCGAGGAGCGAGATATTACAAACATGGGTCTCATGACCCAACATTCAGAGCATACAAGTCAAAGCACAAGCGGAAGCTTAACATGTCTGAGTACAGACATCTACAAATGAAAAAGGCTGAGAAGCCTGACTATCTACCAGATCCTGCCGAGGGCACAAGATCGTAGCTGAGGTAACAAGCTAAACGTCGAAGTCCACGTGAAACTACTGGTGAGACGGAAGTCTCTGCAAAACATAAAATAGGCAAACGTGAGTACAAATGTACCTAGCAAGACTTACATCAGAACTAACTACACATGCATCATTATCAACAAAGGGGGGTGGTGGAGTTTGACTCCAGCAAGCCAGCTTCGACTCGGTGGCTATCCTGAACTACGATTGCAAGTAACTCTTTTGAGGTGGCGCACGCGAGTCCACATATTCACCATATCAATACACCACTATGGATCCGCTCCCGTCTCCCTACGAGGACGCCATCCATAGCACTCACGCTTATCTTGCGCATTTTAGAGTATCCACTTTCACTTTTCTATGAACTGTATAGGCAACCCAGAAGTCCTTTACCGCGGACACGGCTATTCGAATAGATGATATTAACCCTGTAGGGGTGTACTTCTTCACACACGCTCTCGCCACTTACCGCCATGTACACGTCATGTATCTTGGCAACCTTCAAGCGGAAGCCTGGCGAGGGAGTCGACCACGACCTGACTAACCACACAAGTCTCTAGTCCAGGTTTATCACCTATTCGGGTTCCATCCACAAGGAGATCCGGCCGGGGTGTCGCTCACGGCCCCAAACGATGTGTGCAGGGTTCCCAAGTCCACCATCCGGGTGCCACTTGGTACACCGGGCCATTGTGCCTAGTCTGTCTCAAGCCCACCTGTACCGGGTGCCACTTGGTAGACTACTAACACTACCTACAAACACCAGAAACTAGTTGCAACTCCTGGACAGAGATCGAGTTGATTAATAAGTCGAGAGAGTCAATTAAGGATCCCAATGTGTGGTAGTAGCTGTTCATGGATCACAAACACAGAACTTAGTTTTTGAGGACGGTTTCAATGAGACAACCCACCATGTACTCCTACATGGCCACTCACCGCTACCTTTACCAAATCATGTTCACACACTTAGCTCTCAACAGTAGGACATGTTCACACACCTCCAATTCATCCCCGATGAATCAGACCTGACACAACTCTAAGCAATAGCAGGCATGACAAACAAGCATGAATGAGTAGGCACATCAGGGCTCAAACCACTCCTACTCATGCTAGTGGGTTTCATCTATTTACTGTGGCAATGACAGGTCATGCAGAGGATAAAGGGGTTCAGCTACCGCGGCAAGTAACAGTTGAATCGTTGTTGTCCTAATGCAGTAAAAGAGAGCAGGAGCGAGAGAGTGGGATTGTATCGGAATGAACAAGGGGGTTTTGCTTGCCTGGCACTTCTGAAGATAGTATAGTTCTTCATCGGTGTCATCGAACTCATCGTCGGAACCACGTCTACTGAGAGGGGACAAATATAGGCAACACAGAAGGGAACACAATCAATGCAATGCACAATATGATGCATGTTCATGACATGGCAAAATGAGTGTGTTTTGGCTAATGCAACTTAGAACAGATTAAATGAAGTTGGTTTGAACCAAGGGTTCAAATTCAAACTCCATATGTTCTTATTTAAATGCCAATTATGCAAATTGCCATATACAGCAACCTTAGGTTGTCCAAACATGCATGAAAATGGTACACATGGATAGATTGGATTTTTCTGATAATTTTTCATATATAAATTATTTCATTTGGAGTTACAGTTGAATTTCTATGATTTTTAGAAGTTTTGGCTATTTTTTGAAAATAATAAATCATTTAAGATTAATTTAAATTCCAGAAAGGAATTATTGAGTAGCATGACCTCACAGTGACGTCAGCAGGTCAACGGGTTGGTCCAGGTCAAACCTGACCGGTGGGGTCGACTCGTCAGTGACACAATTAACTAACGGGGTTAATTAAATCTAACTAATCAAATTAACAGCCCACTATCAGTGTCAGCAGGGGTAATTAGTCCTAAACTAATGTAATCAGGGGCGGGGCCCACGTGTGTTGACCCTAGGGGGGTCAAACCCTGGGTCGAACTGGTCAAACCTGCCGGCGACATGACGCCGGCGAGGCCAGACACGGCGGAGCAGCGCGGGTTTCACGCTCCGGCGACCAAAACAACGGCGGAGGCGTGCTACGTGCTGCTGGTGGACTCGCGCGTCGAGTGGTGCAGGCGGTGTGTGCGGGGGTGGCCGGAGATGACACCGGCGAGCACGAATGCGGTGGCCGGTGTTCGTGGGATCGGTCCTGTGGTGCACGGGAGGAGGAGCTGGTGGTGGCTACGGCTCCTGGTGGTGCGCTGAGCACAACGGTGAGCTTGGCTTCGAGCCGCTGTGGCTCTAGCCACGAGGGCGCCATGGCAGGCGGCGGGGAGCTTTCGGGTGAGGTGGAAACTGCGGCTACAGAGGCCAAACGAGCACGGGAGCTAGGGGGAGAGGAAGAGGAGCTCACAGCGGGGTCAGAGAGGGGGTCAGCGAGCTCGGGGAGGCCCTGTGGACGACGAATCAGCGGCAACGATCTCCGGTGCCCGACGGTTAAGACGATGATGCTGGCGATGTTCCAGGGCTTCCGGGCTTGCCTCCGTTGGCTTAGAGCTCCAGGGCGATGTGGCGGAGCCGATGGATACGTCAGGGAGGCGACAAGGTGGCTCAGGACGCGGTAGCGGCGAGCGGCGGCGGCGGTGTCGCTCGGGTGTGTGAGAGGGAGAGGTGAGAGGACGAACAGAGGGGGGGGAGCGAACATGAAGGCTCTGGGGTCCGCGTGGCGCACCTAGAGACGTCCAGCAGCAAGCGGTAAGCATGAGGTGGCCGGCGCATGCGTACACGCGTCGGGCACACGCCCTCCTGCCTACTGGCAGGAGGTTGAAGACGGTGGCGCCTGCAGTGGGCTGGGCCGCACAGTGCTGGACCAGCACAGGAGCTGGGCCGGCTCTGGTGGGCTGCACAGGTAAGCACTTCTCTCTCTCTCTCTTGTTTCTGTTTTCTATTTTTTTTCTCTGTTTTGGTTTAGTAATAATGCTAAACCATTCCATAAAATCCTGGAAATAATTATGGGTGCTTTCTGAATTATTCCAGTGACCCTTAACAATTTCCAACATTTTTGGAGCATCTAAAATATATATAGCATTTAAATAGCCCCAATTCAAATATGTTTGGATTAATTCAAAGTCCAAATATGTCCTGCAAAAATGTGAACCATTTTTGGTAGATGCTTCCACATTGATCCAGAAATGATGAACATTTTTAAAGGGCATTTTGAAATCATTTAAAAATATTTTGGTTGAACCTATTTGAATTCCTTTTGATGCTAGGGTTTAAACATCCCCATTTCAAATTTCAATGAAAGTTAAACATGACGCAAGCAAGATGCAAACACTAGGCAGCACCGATCTAGCATGTAACACCTCATATCACTTTGTGGCCTCACGCACAGAGATGCAAACACCAGAAGCTAGGGATGTGACAGATAGGTTCCAGGTCGGCAGCCTGGGCTAGCAGGGTGGATGTCGTTTGAGTTTCTGTTTGTGTTTCATCTGTAGCCGGATGTTGATCTTATGTATCATGTATTGATGTATTCTTGCGGCATTTGTATGTCTCTTGTATGTATCTCCATCTATTATGTAATGTTGATGTAATGATATCCACCTTGCAAAACCGTTTCTATATGCGGGTCTATCCTTGGTGGGACCTTCGAGTTCCTTTTGGATAGGGTCGCATATTGGGCATGACAAGTTGGTATCAGAGCCTCGACCGACCCTAGGAGCCCCCTTGATTGATCATGTAGTTTGGCCGTTGTCGAGTCTAGAAGAAAACTTTTTCGGAGTCTAGTTATATCGGAGAGTAGGATTTCTTTTACTCCTCAGCCCCTTCGTCACTCTGGTAAGGAATCTTGACGTAGGTGTTTTGAATTACTCCTCTTCCCTTTCAAACTTTCTTTAGGATCACGCAGTTGGTTTTTTGATTGTTGTTCCTCAACTCTTTGCATCCAGTGCATTTCTCGTCAAGGTCATTCGACCCTCTCCGTTTTTGCAAGTTCAATCCTCAGTTGTTTTTTTCCACCCGCCCACCCTTTTCCTTCTCGGAGCCGGAGTCCGTAATCGAGTATCCATCCTACTCGTGCGAAATCTTTGCTTTCTTTCCTCAATGATTTCAACCGATGTTTTCTCTTCAAGATATTCGTAGCTTCCCCCTTCCAAGTTGCCTTTGTTTTACCGCCCTCCCACCCTCTTCTTCCCGGAGTCTGAGTCTGTTTTGACCATCAATTTCATTCGTGTGGAGTCTCTTCAGTCTTTTGTCAATTATTTCAACCGGCAAATTCTCGTCTCGTTCGTCATTCTTCATCTCTTTTCTTCTCCGATGGATTCAATTCTAATTTTCGGTAGTGATTATATTCTTTCCCTCAGCTCAAGTGTTTTCCTTGCTCGTTCGCCTCTCGCCAGTTTATCCTTCCGGAGTGTTCAAGACATCCCAGAAGATTCGTCTGTGTTCGAATTAAATTGAGGTTGTCACCTCATTCAAATATTTTAATTGTTCCGGTGCATCATCTATCTCTTCAACAATCCTTTTCAATGGTGTTTTCTTTTAGTGGGCCCTAACCCACAGGTCTTTTCCCAGGATCTTACCTGACTCTTCTAATTATCCTGGAGCTATTCTCAAATTCCTATTAAGTGTGACGTAAGAATGGATCCCATCAGTCACATGTCTTCTCCAAGATCTCGTTCAAATTCTTTTCATTGTTGGCTCAACCTCTCTGCTTTTCATTCTCCCAGAGTATCTCAGTAATTTCGGTGGTATTTCTCGTCATCATTTGAAGACCTAAGAAGAGTTTCTTCTCTAAATCTTGTCCGTTCTCTCGAAGTTTCGTGGTTCCAGCTTCATGTTATCCTCTTGAATTATTCCATTTGTCAGATATTCCTTTTCTTACCCATCTAGAGTATGTCAGGAGTTGATTTCTGTTTCGTTTCACCGGAGGCCATCATTCTAGCTATCTTACCCAATTATCCTGGCGCATCTGTCAAGTATCCTTTATCAGCTCATTATCCCTTTGTTCTTTTGCATCTAAATTCCCTCTAGCATATTTATTCTTCTAAATTCTTCCCGGTGATTCATTCTCTTTCGTCAGTCATTTCCGAATTCTTATGGTGGTTTGTTCAAGATTCTTTTCTTTGATTATCATATTAATTCATTCGTTCTTTCGAATCCTACCGGTGGTTCATGAAGACTTTCTCAAGTTTTGTGCTATATTCCCCTTAATCCTTTTCAAGAAGAATAAGTAGTATGAAAAATCCATTGCTTGTCATCAATTTAATTTGATGAAGGATAAGCAGACAATAAATCTTATTCTTATTTCCTCAAAGTGTTTAATCCCTTCCTTCGGAGTTTGTTCATGATGAATAAATTCTAGTTCCAAGTGTTTTCATCTTTTCTTTTCAGGAGTTCAAATTTCCTCGGCCATGTCATCGAAACCCCCCATCTAAATCACCGCAAGCTTTAATCTTATTCTTTCATCCTTCATTCTATCTCATTGTCTATTGTCACCGGAGTTCCTCATGGTGGTTCTTCATGATTTGATTCATTCTTCAAGAGTTCATCAAGACTTTGTTGGAGGAGTTCTAGTATATTTTCTTCTCGCTCTCGAAGTGCAAATAATTCTTCCTTTTCTTCTGAAGTGGAGTTTTGCATTTCTTCGTTCTTCTCAGCTATCCAATCATTTCTGTTTGTGGCCGGTTATAACCTTATGATCTTGAGATGTTACCTATAAGACCACAACAAGCTATTTCTTTTCGTTGTTGATTTTCTCAACAACTTCATTCAATCCTTCCTTCTAAGTTCTTTTCATTCAATTCTTTCAATTCTTCCGGAGGCATTGCATTGTTCATCTCGTCAAGTGCCATCTCATTGGGTGAAGCTCATGTTCTATTCCGCCATGTTTCAGCCGGAGTGCCGCCTAAATCCTTTCAGTCCTATTCGTTTCTTATCTCGTTCTAACTGGAGTGGTTTCATAGTGTATCTGATTCCGTGAGCTTTCAATTCTCGTCATTCTCGTTGTTCCTCTCTTCTTCTTGAGTGCTCTCGACTATTTGCTTCTTCTCTGGAGTTTTTGCTTCACCTCATACTTTTTCCCTTCCGTCTCGGTCTTAAGATCTCGGGACGAGATCTCTTGTTAGTGGAGGAGTGTTGTAATGCCCCGGATTTGATGCGCTAGGTGTCCGCCAGATATTCACCGTCGTTGCCATGTCATTTGCTTGACTGTTGCTGAGGGAGTCCCGGACTAGGGGGTGTCCGGATAGCCGGACTATCATCATCGGCCGAACTCCAAGACTATGAAGATACAAGATTGAAGACTTCGTCCCGTGTCCGGATGGGACTTTCCTTGGCGTGGAAGGCAAGGTTGGCGATACGGATATGTAGATCTCCTACCTTTGTAACCGACTCTGTGTAACCCTAGCCCTCTCCGATGTCTATATAAACCAGATGGCCTTAGTCCATAGGACGAACAACAATCATACCATAGGCTAGCTTCTAGGGTTTAGCCTCCTTGATCTTGTGGTAGATCTACTCTTGTAACCCACATTATCAATATTAATCAAGCAGGACGTAGGGTTTTACCTCCATCAAGAGGGCCCGAACCTGGGTAAAAACATCGTGTCCCTCGTCTCCTGTTACCATCCGCCTAGACGCACAGTTCGGGACCCCCTACCCGAGATCTGCCGGTTTTGACACCGACATTGGTGCTTTCATTGAGAGTTCCTCTGTGTCGTCGCGATCAGTAAGGATGCCTTCTCCCGTCTTTAAAGACGGCACCGTCGTCAAGAGAGCTTTGGCCGCCGGCCAAACTGTCCGGCTAGGTGGTTTTCTTATGACCGCCTGTTCGGCCACCGCTCCGACGATGACCTCTCAGGTCATCAAAAGCGATCTTCACGTCAGCCCGAAATTCGTTGAGCAGTTAGATCCGATTGAGCTCTCCTCTGTAAACAAACTCTTGGATCACATCACCGCCCTGGGAGTCGCCACAGACTACGATAGATTGGGCTTAAACCCGATCTGAGAGAGATTAACTCTCCTCAGGCCACCCACCACGGTGTCGTGGTAGAGGAACAATGCGGCAACCCTTCTTCTACGTTGAAAACCAACTATGTCCGGATTCCCGATCCCTCCAAGCCGGATTCCCGCGAAGGGACGCACGCTAATCAAATACTGAACTTAGAGTCAGGCATCGGACTAGATTCGTTGGAAAGCATCCAGCAAGTCAAGCTTCCAAATCTGGAAACTCCTTGGCCTTTGAGCCTTAGATCGGGCGGGGTTCCGAACTTGATTCCACCCCCACCCAAACATAAGCGATCTATCTCAAATACGGCAAGAGCCCAATGAAACAGTACATCATTACTGGGCCAGATTCCTCCTGGTTATGAACAGGATAAAGGACTGCTGCGAAGAAAGCGCGATTTCAATTTTCTGCAACAATTGCACGGACAAGGGAATCATGAACGCCATAAGTCGTTGCGAAGTTTCACGCTTCATCGACCTAGCGACTATCGTACAAAAATATTGTGCGGTAGAGAGTGCCAGGAACACCGAAACTAGGTTTTGGGACAGTCCAGCCTTGACCACAACCCTAGTCTGAAGTAAAAGGGTGCGCCATACTCAAGCACCTGGGTTACAAACCAAAAAGCAAAGACCCCCTAAAGGGCATGGAACCGTACTGAAGGGCTGGCTCAACGAGCCTGCAAAATCCACAGTACGGAGGGCGCCACTCCAACACACAGCCTTCGAGCATGTTGGATACTACGGCAGGTGGCCAAAAGTGGCGAAGGCTTTTTAGCCTCGGGCAAATAGCCCAGCAGTACCAGTACGGTATTAACAGTCTTAGAGACTTTCGCATCAAATAACATGCGAAAACGAACAATCCGCGTCCTTGCCGAAGTCTACCAAGTAGCAACAGCAAATCCATGGAGTGACACGGCTATCACCTTCAACGCCAGCGACGAACCTAAATTCCGAACAGCTAGAGCACCAGCCGCATTGGTCCTCAGTCCAATAGTGGACGGCTTTCGCCTTACCAAGGTACTCATGGATGGCGGCAGCGGATTAAACCTCATCTACAAGGAAACCCTCCAAAAAATGGATATTTACTGGAGCCGCATCGAGTGAAGCAGCACAACCTTTAGAGGGATAATCCCTAGTCGAGAAGTACGCTGCACAGGAAAAATCACACTAGATGTAGTGTTCGGCTCACCGGAAAATTACAGGTCCGAGGAGGTCACGTTCCAAGTAGCCCCATTCGGCAGCGGATATCACGCTTTGTTAGGGCGAGAGGCATTGACAATCTTCCAAGCTATACCCCACTACGGGTACATGAAGCTCAAAATACCCGGACCCAATGGGATAATCACTCTTGCCAGTGATCCAGATACAGCACTCCGCGCTAAAAATAAGACAGCCGCACTGGCCCTAGAGGCATTGTCCGAAGCCCTAGCGGCAGAGGAACTAACTACGCTGCGCTCCACGGTGGATAGGGATGATGTGATACTCGATAAGAGGTCCAAGTCCACCTCTTTTAAACCAGCAGACGAAATAGTCAAATTTCAGGTCCATCCAACGGACCCCACAAAGACGGCCTCCATTGGGGCACAATTAAGTCCTGATGTCGAAGCCGCACTACGAGAATTCCTTCGGGAAAATTGGGACATTTTTGCCTGGCACCCTTCAGACATGCCAGGAATCCCACGCAGGCTGGCAGAGCACAGCCTAAACATCCTAAAGGGATTCAAGCCGGTCAAACAAGCTCTTCGGCGATTTTCCGAACCCAAAAGACAGGCAATGGGAGAAGAGCTAGCCAAACTCTTAGAAGCCGGATTCATCAGAGATATAAAACATCCGGACTGGCTAGCCAATCTAGTAATGGTACCAAAAAAGGACAAATCCTGGCGCCTCTGCGTCGATTTTAAAGACCTTAACAAGGCCTGTCCAAAGGACCCTTTCCCCCTCCCTCGCATCGACCAAATCATCGATGCTACCGCAGGGCACGATTCATTGTGCTTCCTCGACGCATACTCCGGATACCATCAAATCAAGATGGCGGAGAAAGACTAGGCCGCAACGGCATTCATTACTCCATATGGGTCATTCTGCTTAACACAATGCCCTTCGGACTCAAAAACGTCGGCGCAACATATCAGCGCATGATTCAAACATGTCTGGCTACCCAGATAGGCAAAACAGTAGAGGCATACGTAGACGATGTGGTCGTCAAGACCAAACACGTCGAAACTCTAGTAGAAGACTTGAGGGTGACATTCGACAACCTCCGAGCATATGACATTAAGCTCAATCCGGAAAAATGCGTCTTCGGCGTACCAGCCGGAAAGCTCTTGGGCTTCATCGTATCCGGTAGAGGAATTGAAGCAAACCCGGCCAAAATCCAAGCTCTATCACAATTGGATATTCCAAAAGACCTCAAGCAAATACAAAAACTAACCGGATGCGTAGCGGCCTTAAGTCGCTTCATCTCCCATTTGGGAGAAAAGGCTCTGCCCCTCTACCGCCTCCTCCGGCGCACCTAACATTTCGAATGGACAGATGCTGCCACAGCCAGACTCGAAGAAATAAAGGCCATACTGGCAACAAATCCGGTCCTGGCCGCGCCCAACCTGGGCAAACCTATGTTATTATATATCGCAGCAACACATCAAGTTGTCAGCGCGGTACTCGTCATCGAGCGAGAGACAGAAGGGCACAGATTCCCTCTTCAAAAACCAGTGTACTACGTATCCACTGTTCTAACTCCATGCAAGTCCCGGTACCCACATTATCAAAAGATAGCATATGCGGTGTTCATGGCATCCCGGAAGCTGCGACACTACTTTCAAGAGTGTTCCATAACGATGGCCTCCGAAGTACCTCTCAACGATATTATAAACAATTGCGATGCAACGGGCAGGATTGCAAAATGGGCTATTGAGCTCTTACCATTTGACATAACCTATAAACCACGGCGAGCTATAAAATGGCAGGTTCTGGCCGACTTCGTCGCCGAATGGACCGAAGCCCAACTCCCGAAAGAGTACGGCGCATACTTCAATTGGATCATGCATTTCGACAGATCCAAAATGTTGGCTGGCTTGGGGGCTGGCGTCGTCCTGACGTCCCCAACTGGAGACACAATCCAATATGTACTTCAAATAATGTACATGGACTCCAATAACGCAGCCGAATACGAGGCCCTTCTACATGGCCTCCGGATGGCAATCTCCATGGGCATTCAACGCCTAGAGGTGCGCGGGGATTCAAACCTTGCAATATCCCAAGTAAATGGAGACTTTGATGCCAAAGATCCAAAAATGGCAGCTTACCGCAACGCCGTCCTAAAAATGTCAGCTCGGTTCGAAGGACTCGAATTCCACCATGTAGCCCGGGATAATAACTAGGCAGCAGACGTGTTAGCACGCATCGGCGCGAAAAGAGACGCCGTCCCTCGAAAGATCTTCCTGGAACGGCTCTTCAAGCCATCCGTGTTATTGGAAGAGGAGTCCGGAAATAACAATCCGGAGCCAGCTGCATCACCTAACTCAGACCATTCTGACACAATCGGCGGCTCAGCCAACGAAATAACACCTTCAGCTCATGAAATAATGGCAGCAATTGCCCCGTGGACAGAACCATTCCTAGCCTACTTAATTCGGCAGGAACTTCTCGAAGACCAAAATGAGGCCCACTGCATAGTTCGGCGATCTAAAGCCTACAAGGTCCATGAGGGAGAACTTTATAAGAAAAGCACAACCGGAGTCCTTCAAAGGTGTATCTCCGAAGAGGAGGGGCGGAATCTCCTGGCTGAAATTCACGCCGGACTCGGCGGGCACCACGCTGCAGCCCAGGCACTCGTAGGCAAGGCCTTCCGTACAGGATTTTATTGGCCGACAGCCCGGGCAGATGCTCAGGACTTAGTCCAACGATGCGTCGGTTGCCAGCTCTTTACTAATCAGAGCCACATGCCACCCACCACCCTCAAAACTATACCCATTACCTGGACGTTCGCGGTCTGGGGGCTTGACATGGTTGGACCCCTTAAAGGGGGAACCCACAAGCACAAATACTTATTGGTCATGGTGGACAAATTCACCAAATGGATTGAGGCCAAGCCGGT
Source organism: Triticum dicoccoides (assembly GCF_002162155.2). Taxonomy (NCBI): domain Eukaryota; kingdom Viridiplantae; phylum Streptophyta; class Magnoliopsida; order Poales; family Poaceae; genus Triticum; species Triticum dicoccoides. Next base: position 554,407,987 of record NC_041385.1, read on the forward strand.
TAAAACGGCAGAATCCGGACCAGTGATAGACTTCCTATCCGGGGTAGTACACCGTTTTGGTGTCCTCCACAGCATCATCACTGATAACGGCACGAACTTCACTGCCGATGAGGTTAAACTCTGGTGCAAAAACATGGGCATCAAGCTCGATTACGCTTCAGTCTATCACCCCCAAACTAACGGTCAAGTCAAGCGAGCAAATGGTCTAATCATGAGCGGCATCAAACCCAGACTAGTGTGGTCCCTCAAGGAATCTAACACGCACTGGGTAGAGGAGCTCGACTCCATACTCTGGGGGCTGCGGACCACGCCAAACCGAACTACTGGATTCACACCATTTTTCATGGTGTATGGCGCAGAGGCAGTTCTGCCTTGCGATATAATTCATGACTCACCTCGTGTGCGCATGTACGAAGAAGGAGAAGCCGAGTTGGATCGGCAGGACAGTTTGGACGCCTTAGAGGAGGAGCGGGACGTGGCAAAGGCTCGTTCCGCATTCTATCAGCAGCAGGCTCGAAGATATCAAAGCAGAGAAGTACGGGCCAAAACTTACAATGTCGGTGAACTCGTTCTACGCCTGCCGGACAAGAAAAAGGACAAACTTAAGCCCAAGTGGGAAGGTCTCTTCATCGACCAAGTCCTGACCGGCGGAGCATACCGTCTACGTAAAGCATCTGACAACCGACTCGAGCCGAACCCATGGAACGCAGCCCGTCTCCGAAGATTCTACGCCTAAACACCGGACTCAAAGTTCGTCTCCCTCCCCCGTCCACCTTTTTATATTTTTTACTGTCTCTTGTCCCCCTCCTTCTTCCCACTTTTTTTCAATACCTTTTATAGGCTGATTTGCGCTTTGTTCGCACACACTTGATGTGCTCCTAGCACTCATTATACCTAGGGGCTTCTTTACCAGAAGCTTATTAGTATGGGCTTCACGCCCAATACATGTGTCATACTTCCGCATGTACCTTTTATTCACCATTATATGCATCGATATGACTTAAGTTTTGGCCAAGCTGGGTTGCCTGGCTCCTGTGCTTACCCCTACGTTCCCGATTGTTCGGCTAGGAGGTAAAGGGAGCACCTCTGCGATTGTTACTGCCGGGTCAGCCGGATGTGTACCTCAGACTGGGTGAAGCCGAAAGCTAGCGTTCTTAAGAGAATATTCGGTCGGTGACTTGAAAGATGATTTATTACTTACTTATTTATAAGCCCCCAGATGCTTTTCCTGCTAATTTCGCAGTCCGGCATTGCACCTTAGGGCATGCCTCCCAGGGAAAGGAACCCTTAATGGAACTATTCTCCCTGGAAGATGTTTCTTACTAACCATGTAATATAACATAACTAGTTGGGCACTTGTCTGATAAAGCAATTATGACCCCGACGCCTTGTCTCCATGCATGCCCCGGTTCTTTTATAACCATAGGGGTATTCGGACACACTCCGGACTGTTGGGTCCCGAGGTTGAAGCAAAACGGTCCGCAAAGACAAACGATCTACAATCCAGCTAGAAGGCAGTCATTTCAAATTACATCGTCAAACCGACTAATTGTACTCCTCCTCAATCCCATCTAACAGGCTGTCTAATTTACAGTCCTGTTGGGAATATTTCGCGGCCAGTTCTACTTCGCCATACATCAAGCTCACACGGATCTCCTTCCCATCAGGCCCCGCAGGTCCGACCTCGGCCATGTGGTTTGGGTCAGCCTTTGGGTAGCGCGTCTTCACCATGGCCCAGGCCTCCCTGGCGCCCTGACGGCAGGCCGATATCTTCCACAAACGGAGGCGTCGCCGTGCTCCCTGGAGCTTCTCAGCAAGCTCACCAAGGCCCTTGGGTAGGGAGACGGATGGCCATAAAGCCTGAACAACGCCACTCATCGCCTGCCAAACACGTTCGAACAATTGCGCCAGCTCGGGAAGTTGGTCACCTGTTGACCCAGGCATTTCCTCCGCAGGGCGACCTGTGAGCACACCTAAAGACATATTTCTGTCAAACGACTTCCTCGTCGAATTCTTCTTTTCAAAGGAGTTTGCTCAAGCACTTACTATAAATGCCGCGACGAAGTCGCTGATTCTCCTTCAAGGAGCCAGACAGCTAGTCCCGAACACCTTTCAGCTCTTCTCCTAGCTGGGTGTGGGCATCTTGGAGCTTGTTTCTCTCCTGCTGCACGTTCATAAGCACCCTCTCGCTAGCCTTTAGCTGACGCAGTAGCTGTTGCTTGTCCGGATCTAGTCCGGCGCCCTCTGCAATATTATTGTCAGATTCATGCCGCACTTTGTTAATTCATTATCTTTTCAAAGTACGTCTTACCAGCGGGGGTCTTTGTGGCTCCTCCTGTGGCGGCCAGTGCGGCCTCAAGTTGGGCCTTGCACTCTTGGAGCTCCTGGGACAGATGGGTATTCTTCTCCGTAAGATCCTGCATAAAAATTGATCCTTAAATCAGTTATTTTAACCATTTTAAGTCTCGGGGGCTACTGGCATATATAACTATTAAAATTACTTACACATATGTCTTTCACATACTGCTCCGTGGCTCTGGTTAACCCATCTTGAGCGGCACGGAGGTGCGCGTTTCCCGCATCAAAGGCATTTAACGCCTCCGGGGAGAAACACGCGTCACGAAGAACTATCCGGCAACGCCTGTGATTCATGGCGCTCTCCACCTCAGGCCGGGTGGCAGACAGCCTGTCGGCATCCTCTGTCGGAGGAGCATCCGACTCATGCCTTGTATTCGCCTCCCCTTCCGGGCCATGCGTTGGAGCATGGCTGGCGGAGGCTTGATTGGCAATCTCTCTGGACATTGTCCGGCGAGCGCTCTTTCTGGAAAAGTTATGAGCATTAATATACCTCCTGGGAATCCTTCCCTTAAAAAATAGCGGTGCTCCGTACCGTTGCGGCAAAGTTTCAGTTCGCGTCGCACTCCTCTTCCGCCTGCTGGGCCGGACTGACCCTTGTTGGCCGGTCGCCGCGGGCTCGACTTCCTGCCGTAAAGGCGCTTCCTGTCGAACACCATTGGTGCACGGTGGTCAGAACTAAGCATTAAAAAAGTAACAGCGCTAGGACTTCGGTCGTACTCACCGGGGAAGCCGGACACAAACCGGGGTAGTCAGCCATAATGGCGACTAAAGCATTATCTATGCTGAGCTGGTGGTACACCCCGTCGATCAGTTCCACCGCTAAGTCCGGATCCTCTTCGGAGGCCGGATCAAGGGACCTTTCTGGGTCTTCGGGTTGTGGGGCTGGGCTTTTTATGCCCTCCACATCCCGACGCGGTTCCTATGTCAAAATCATACAATAAGACAATTGCCTTTAAAGGCACGGTTCAAATATGCATGCGACCGCTTACCCAGCTCCGAGGGTTGTTCATGGAAAATCCGTTCAGAGGATTCATGCGGAGGAAGTCCTCCTTCTCCACCTTGTACAAGCCGGACAGGATCTTCACCAGATCGTCGGCCGAGCCAGGTCCCTTGCGGCCGTGACGGGTGGTGTCGTCGTCTCCGTTGAAGTCCCACATGGGTTGGCCCCTATATTGGAGCGGCTGCACCCCACGCATAATGCATGTGGCCATGACTCCGATCATGGTTAATCCGGAATGGGCTAGCAGCCGTATCCGGCCCATCAAGTAATGGACGCTACTATCATCTTCTCGTTGAGGGCTCCGTGGGCGCCAACTTAGGCGTTTCTTCAGGGGAGCGTTGCTGAACTCCGGAAGGCTGATCCGGACTGGATCCGGCAGCGGAGCGTCCTCCATATAAAACCACTCCGAAGGCCAATCTTCGGACGTCTTCTTCGGGGTCCCGGACAGGTATCCGGTCCCGGCGATGCGCCATATTTCGGCTCCGCCCACTTGATATATCGACCCCTCGTGAGAGCGGGGTACGAGGCAAAACAGCCTCTTCCACAGTGCAAAATGGGGCTCAATGCCCAAGAACAGCTCAGAAAGAGCTACGAACCCCGCGATGTGCAAAATGGAGGCAGGTGTAAGGTGATGAAGCTGGAGTCCATAGAACTCCAGGAGCCCCCGGAGAAACGGATGTATAGGAAATCCGAGTCCCCTTATTAAGTAGGAGACGAAGCACACCCGCTCTCCTTTGGAGGGATTGGGGGCGCTCTCCGCCTGCTTCCCACCTTTGTAGGTGGCCAGTCCGGCTCGAACCGGAACCATGAAGGTCGGTGGAAGATATCCCTCTGCTTGGAGCATCACTAACTCGCTGTGCGGGACTGAACATCTCCTCCAATCTCCTGGCTTAGGGCTGGGAGCGCGAGAAGAGGAGTCGCGTCGACTGTCCATGTTGGAATGGGTTTGGTGTCAGATGCGCCTCGATGAGTGCTTGCGGAAGGAGGATGATGTGATTTAGATCTGGATCCTCGCCTCTCTTATAGGCAGCTTATTTGCGCAGCTAGGGGGTAAAACATAAAAATACCCTGGCTTTTCGCATTCGTCCGACGCATGGAAGAAGACCATTATTGGACGCGGAAGCCAAGGAGCGCAGCATTTATGAAGCAACCGGACACTATCCAGCAAACACATGGAGCATGAAGAAGAACCCGCCTTGCAAACACCGAAGACAACATATGCGCTGGATTCGTCGTTATTGAAGCCTGGTTTGGGGGCTACTGAGGGAGTCCCAGACTAGGGGGTGTCCGGATAGCCGGACTATCATCATCGGCCGAACTCCAAGACTATGAAGATACAAGATTGAAGACTTCGTCCCGTGTCCGGATGGGACTTACCTTGGCGTGGAAGGCAAGGTTGGTGATACGGATATGTAGATCTCCTACCTTTGTAACCGACTCTGTGTAACCCTAGCCCTCTCCGGTGTCTATATAAACCGGATGGCCTTAGTCCATAGGACGAACAACAATCATACCATAGGCTAGCTTCTAGGGTTTAGCCTCCTTGATCTCGTGGTAGATCTACTCTTGTAACCCACATCATCAATATTAATCAAGCAGGACGTAGGGTTTTACCTCCATCAAGAGGGCCCGAACCTGGGTAAAAACATCGTGTCCCTCGTCTCCTATTACCATCCGCCTAGACGCACAGTTCGGGACCCCCTACCCGAGATCCGCTGGTTTTGACACCGACAGTTGCATTTTATCATGTCATCATGTGCATCTCATTTTGCATACGTGTTCGTCTCATGCATCCGAGCATTTTCCACGTTGTCCATTTTGCAATCCGACACTCCTATGTCCTCCGGCGCTCCCCTTTTTGTCTCCAGTTGTGAGTGGGTGTTAAACATTCTTGGAATGGACCGTGATTTGCCAAGCGGCCTTGGTACACTACCGGTAGACCGCCTGTCAAGTTTCGTGCCATTTGGAGTCCGTTTGATACTCCAACGGTTAACCAGGGAACCGTTAAGGCCTCTTTTGTGTGCAGACAAACATCCCTTCAAATCAGCCCATGAGCCCATCCAAACCCCCTCCATGCTCTCGGTCGTTCGATCACGATCGTGTGGGCGAAAACCGCACTCCATTTGGAGTCTCCTAGCTCCCTCTACCTATAAATTAGACCCTCCCCTGAAATTCGCGGATGAATTCCACCCTAACCCTAGTCTCCTCCTTCCTCCCGCCGCCGGAAAAAATTTCCCCGTCACCGGACATGTCTGCTCCGCCGCGCCGCCGCCCCGAGCGAATCAGCCGCCGCCATGTCGCCGTCTCCAGCCTCCCCCCACCGCAGGCCCGCGGAGCCCATCTGGGGCCCGCGCACGCCCGCGCGAGCCCGACCGCGCCGCCGAGCGCCCGCCTCCGCGCCGGAGCCCCTCTGCCGCTAGCTCCGTTCGCAACCGCCGGCCACCCGACCCCGCATCGCTGCCGCACCTCTCCGCGCCTCCGCCCTCGCCTCCCCGCCGCCGCTACTCCGGCCGCGCCGCCACCTCTCGGCCTCCCGCTCGCCCGCGCCTCGAGCGCCACCGCTCGCTACCGCCTTCTCTGCTCCCGCCAGGGACCTCCCACGCGCCCGCGCATCCGCCGCCCTCCGGCCCTCGTGTTGCACCGCCCCGCCGCCCGGTGCCCATCGCCCCGCCGTCTCCTCTTGCCGGCGCCGCCCGGATACGGCCCGATCTGCTCGCCGGCGACCGGATCCGCCCATCTCTGGCCGTCTCCCTCATCTCCGGTGTCTTTCCGGTGAAGCCCCGGCCATCCTTGAAAACCATGCAAACCCTAGATCGGAGTGGTATATTTCTCGAAGTCCCTGTTTATTTCCATTCCGGTCCCTAGTTCATCAGATCATATCTCCTAGCATATTGCTTCGTTTCATGCATATAATATATCAAAATGTTCATCATGAGATGCTCTTCATTTCATTCCATTGTGCCATGCTTGTTTGAGTTCATCATGATGCCCTTATCATCGTTGCAAGAGTGCTATATGATGTTAACCTGCTGAAACTGTTATAACTTAATGATTTGTCTTTTTCGTTGCATTTTGTGTGTGCATCCTATGAGCATGAGCTCTACATGTGTTTTGTGCTACATCATACCATCTTTACTGTGTTGCCATCCATGTATTTTTGTGAGTCTTGTAGTGAGTGCGTCGAGCTCATGAAGTAGGGTACTTGCTGTTACTGTTTTGCTAGGTTGAGTCTGTTATATTTTGTTGCCATGTAAACCTGCTGCTACAAGTCATTCTATGCATAATCTGGAGATGTTCACTAAGGATGGTTTGTTATACATGTCATGCTCTATCCAGCCATGCCCCTGGTTGTATTTATAGTCTGATGTAGCTTGTTGTTATCTTGCTCTCAAGCTGCTAAATAATGTTGTTGTCAGTCTGTTAACATTAAGTTCAGTTTTGCTTTAAGCTTTGCTAGTCTTGATACCCATGGTAATGGGATTGCTGAGTCCACATTTTATGAAATCCGGCAAATGGATGTCAAAACTGTATTCCTTAATGGATTTATTAAAAAAAGATTTGTATATGATGCAACCAGAAGGTTTTGTCAATCCTAAAGGTGCTAACAAAATGTGCAAGCTCCAGTGATCCATCTATGGACTGGTGCAAGCATCTCGGAGTTGGAATATACGCTTTGATGAGTTGATCAAAGCATATGGTTTTATACAGACTTTTGGAGAAGCGTGTATTTGCAAAGAAAGTGAGTGGGAGCTCTGTAGCATTTCTAAAACTATATGTAGATGACATATTGTTGATTGGAAATGATATAGAAATTCTGGATAGCATAAAAGGATACTTGAATAAGAAGTTTTACATAGAAAGACCTCGGTGAAGCTGCTTACACATTGAGCATCAAGATCTATAGAGATAGATCCAGATGCTTGATAAGATTTTTGAGTGAGTACATACCTTGATAAGATTTTGAAGTAGTTCAAAATGGAACAGTCAAAGAAGGAGTTCTTGCTTGTGTTGCAAGGTGTGAAGTTGAGTAAGACTCAAATTCCGACCATGGCAGAAAATAGAAAGAGAATGAAAAGTCATTCATTATGCCTCAGTCATAGGTTCTATGTATGCTATGTTGTGTACCAGACCTATTGTATACCTTGCTCTGAGTTTGGAAAGGGAGTACAATTTTGATCTAAGAGTAGATCACTGGACAGCGGTCAAGAATATCCTTAGTGAGGACTAAGGAAATATTTCTCGATAATGGAAGTAATAAAAGAGCTCGTCGTAAAAAATTACAACGATGCAAGCTTTTACACTAATCCAGATGACTCTAAGTCTCAATCTGGATACATATTGAAAGTGGGAGCAATTAGCTAGAGTAGCTCCGTGCAGAGCATTGTAGACATAGAATATTTGCAAAATACATACGGCTCTGAATGTGACAGACCCATTGACTAAACTTCTCTCACGAGCAAAACATGATCATACCTTAGTACTCTTTGGTTGTTAATCACATAGCAATGTGAACTAGATTATTGACTCTAGTAAACTCTTTGGGTGTTGATCACATGACGATGTGAACTATGGGTATTAATCACATACAGATGTGAATATTTGTGTTAAATCACATGGCGATGTGACTAGATTACTGACTCTAGTGCAAGTGGGAGACTGAAGGAAATATGCCCTAGAGGAAATAATAAAGTTATTATTTATTTCCTTATTTCATGATAAATGTTTATTATTGATGCTAGAATTGTATTAACCGGAAACATAATACATGTGTGAATACATAGACAAACATAGTGGTCACTAGTATGCCTCTACTTGACTAGCTTGTTGATCAAAGATGGCTGTGTTTCCTAGCCATAGACATGAGTTGTCATTTGATTAACGGGATCACATCATTAGGAGAATGATGTGATTGACTTGACACATTCCGTTAGCTTAGCACTTGATCGTTTAGTATGTTGCTATTGCTTTCTTCATGACTTATACATGTTCCTATGACTATGAGATTATGCAACTCCCGTTTACCGGAGGAACACTTTGTGTGCTACCAAACGTCACAACGTAACTGGGTGATTATAAAGGAGCTCTACAGGTGTCTCCGAAGGTACATGTTGAGTTGGCGTATTTCGAGATTAGGATTTGTCACTCTGATTGTTGGCGAGGTATCTCTGGGCCCTCTCGGTAATGCACATCACTATAAGCCTTGCAAGGAATTTGACTAATGAGCTAGTTGCGGGATGATGCATTACACAACGAGTAAAGAGACTTGCCGGTAACAAGATTGAACTAGGTATTGAGATACCGATGATCGAATCTCGGGCAAGTAACATACCGATGACAATGGGAACAACATATGTTGTTATGCGGTTTGACCGATAAAGATCTTCGTAGAATATGTAGGAGCCAATATGAGCATCGAGGTTCCGCTATTGGTTATTGACCGGAGACGTGTCTCGGTCATGTCTACATAGTTCTCGAACCCGTAGGGTCAGCACGCTTAAAGTTAGATGACAGTTATATTATGAGTTCATGTGTTTTGATTTACTGAAGATTGTTCGGAGTCCCAGCTGTGATCATGGACATGATGAGGAGTCTCGAAATGGTCGAGACATGAATATTGATATATTGGACGACTATATTCGGACACTGGAATGGTTCCGGGGGTTATCGGATATATACCGGAGTACCGGGGGGTTAATGGGCCTCATGGGCCCAAAGTGGAGAAGTGGAGGGGCGGCAAGGGCAGGTCACGTGCCCCCTCCCCCTCTAATCCGAATACGACAAGGAGGGGGGTGGCGCCCCCCTTTACTTCCTCCTCCCTCTCCCTTCCTTCCCCCTCTCCTACTTGGGCAAGGAAAGGAGGGAGTCCTACTCCCGGTGGGAGTAGGACTCCTCCTGGCGCGCCCCCTCCTGGCCAGCCGCAACCTCCCCCTTGCTCCTTTATATACGGGGGCAGGGGGCACCTCTAGACATAACAACAATTGATCCTTGAGATCTATTAGTCGTGTGCGGTGCCCCCCTCCACCATATTCCACCTCGATAATATTGTAGCGGTGCTTAGGCGAAGCCCTGCATCGGTAGAACATCATCATCGTCACCACGCCATTGTGCTGACGGAAATCTCCCTCGACACTCAGCTGGATCGGAGTTCGAGGGACGTCATCGAGCTGAACGTGTGCAAGAACTCGGAGGTGTCGTGCTTTCAGTGCTTGATCGGTTGGGCCGTGAAGACGTACGACTACATCAACCGCGTTGTGCTAACGCTTCCGCTTTCGGTCTACGAGGGTACGTGGACAACACTCTTCCCTCTCGTTGCTATGCATCACCATGATCTTGCGTGTGCGTAGGATTTTTTTTGAAATTACTACGTTCCTCAACACCACTGTGGGCGCCAACTGTCGTGGATTTGTCACGGCAGATGTCCTAGTGTCAGGACTTCGTCGTGAGGCCAACACATCTATGAGGTAGCTTGAGAGGGGTTCATCGGGACGAGAGATGCGGGACGGATCAACACATAAGACAAGGATTTAGATCGCTTCGGGCCCCGGGAAATATCATCCGGTAATAGCCCTACATGTTTTTTGTGGCTAGATCTCATTACACTCATCAGGGAGACGTTGCATAAGCCGGCTCCCCTTTAGTTGTGTCTAGCCTTATAGATTATTTTTTTGCTTGTCCCTCTTGGGGTGCCCTGCAACTACTTATATAAGTTGAAAGGGCGGGTTAAATGTGGAGTCCTATTAGGATTAGGACTAGTCTATTACAAGTGGAGTCCTAGTCTTGCTTCCTTTGTAAGAGAATATTCCTTTATGCTTTCCTCTTAAGTCGGCCCATCGTAACATAAGCCGGCCTTCTGGGCCTTGGGCCTAGTCTTCTATGTGACCCGCCGTTGGAACCATTAGTGTGTCGCCAGGCTCATGAGTCGCCAATCCTCCGGCGGGTTACCAATGAAACGCCAAGTCCGGCCGGGTCACACTTTCGGCTGGGTCATACGGCGGGGTATATCCCCGACATTAGCCCCCATTTTAATTTGGATTTATCCATGATAAATTGATCCTGTAAAATAAACACAAGAACAAATGCAGGAGAACATTGTACTGAAGATCAAAGAGAGAGAGAAGAAGCCATCTAGCTACTAGCTATGGACCCGTAGGTCTCTGGTAAACTACTCACACATCATCGGAAGGGCGACAAGGTTGATGTAGAGTTCCTCCGTGATCAATCCCCCCTCCGGTAGAGTGTCAGGGAAGGCCTCCAGATGGGATATCACGAGAACAGAAACTTGCGGCAGCAGAAAAAGTATTTCGGGTGGCTCTTTGATGTTGGGGGAATATTTGGATATTTACAGAGCTGAGATTAGGTCAAGAGGTGCCACGAGGGGCCCACAAGCCTGGGAGGGCACCCCCTCCCCCGGGACGCGCCTAGCAGGCTTGTCGTCTCCTCGTGGCTCTTCAGATCTTCTCCAAAAGCTTTTAGGGTCCCTTCTAGTCGTGGATTTGTCACGGCAGATGTCCTAGTGTCAGGACTTCATCATGAGGCCAACGCATCTATGTGATAGCTTGAGAGGGGTTGGTCGGAACAAGAGACGTGGGACGGATCAACACATAAGACAAGGATTTAGACAGCTTTGGGCCCCGGGAAACATCATCCGGTAATAGCCCTACATGTTGTTTGTGGCTAGATCTCATTACGCTCATCAGGGAGACGTCGCATAAGCTGGCTCCCCTTTAGTTGTGTCTAGCCTTAGAGATTATTTTTTGCTTGTCCCTCTTGGGGTGCCCTGCTGTAGGATCGAAAGTATGTCTAGAGGGGGGTGATTAGACTACTTGACCAAATAAAAACTTATCCTTTTCCCAATTTTAGTTCTTGGCAAATTTTAGCAACTTTGGACAAGTCAAGCAATCTTAACACAATTCAAGCAAGCATGCAAAGAGTATATGAGCAGTGGAAAGTAAAGCATGCAACTTGCAAGAATGTAAAGGGAAGGGTTTGGAGAGTGCAAGCGCAATAGGAGACATGGATGTTTTTGTCGTCGTTCTGATAGGTGGTGCTATCGTACATCCACGTGATGGAGACTTCAACCCACGAAGGGTAACGTCTGCGCGAGTCCACGGAGGGCTCCACCCACGAAGGGTCCACGAAGAAGCAACCTTGTCTATACCACCATGGCCGTCGCCGCGAAGGACTTGCCTCACTAGTGGTAGATCTTCACGACGTAGGCGATCTCCTTGCCCTTACAAACTCCTTGGTTCAACTCCACAATCTGGTCGGAGGCTCCAAAGTGACACCTAGCCAATCTAGGAGACACCACTCTCCAAGAAGTAACAAATGGTGTGTTGATGATGAACTCCTTGCTCTTGTGCTTCAAATGATAGTCTCCCCAACACTCAACTCTCTCTTACAGGATTTGGATTTGGTGGAAAGAAGATTTGAGTGGAAAGCAACTTGGGGAAGGCTAGAGATCAAGATTCATATGGTAGGAATGGAATATCTTGGCCTCAACACAAGTGTAGGTGGTTCTCTCTCAGAAAACGTAAGTTGGAAGTGTAGGTTCATTCTGATAGCTCTCTCCACGAATGAAGAGGAGGTGGAGGGGTATATATAGCCTCCACAAAAAATCTAACCGTTACACACAACTTGCCAATCTCAGTGGGACCGAATTGAGAAACTCGGTCGAACCGATTCAGCAAATCTAGTGATCGTTAGGATTTTCGGTGGGACCGACATGCAACTCGGTAGGACCGATATGGTTAGGGTTAGGGCATAACGTAATCTCGGTGAGACCGATTACACAAACTCGGTGAGACCGATTTTGGTAATAAGCTAACCAGAGAGTTGGTCAAGTAAACTCGGTGGGACCGATTCGCTCATTTCGGTGAGATCGAAATGTTACGAAGGGGAAACAGAGAGTTTACATTGCAATCTCGGTGGGACCGGTCTCTCATCTCGGTGGGACCGAAACATTATGAACGGATACAGAGAGATTACAATCCCATCTTGGTGAGACCGAGGTCCCTATCGATGAGACCGATTTGCCTAGGGTTTGTGGCAGTGGCTATGACATCTGAACTCGGTGGCGCCGGATAGAAAGAATCGGTGGGGCCGAGTTTGACTTTTGGTATAGGTCATATGTGGATATGACAAAGTAGTTGAGGGCTTTGGAGCATATCACTAAGGATTTTGAGCAAGAAAGCCATTAAGCAACAACTCATCCCTCCTTGATAGTATTGGCTTTTCCTATAGACTCAATGTGATCTTGGATCACTAAAATAGAAAATGTAGAGTCTTGAGCTTTGAGCTTGAGCCAATCCTTTTGTCCTTAGCATTTTGAGGGGTCCACTTTTCTCATCCATGCCATGACAATCATTGAGCTTTCCTGAAATGTTTATCTTGAAATAGCATTAGCTCAATGGCTATATGTTGTTAGGAATTGCCAAAACCACCTAGGGATAGTTGCACTTTCAATCTCGCCCTTTTTGGTAATTGATGACAACATATAGATCAAAGCTTCAACAAATGATAATAAGATTGAAAAACATTGTCGCTTTGAGAAGTGTGTGAAAAGTAAGAGTTCCCCCTAAATTTGTGCATTATTTAAAATTTGCTTTGGACTACAAATGCACAAGGAATTAGAATCATGGGTTACTCTTCCATGTCACATACATCTTGGTGGAGAACTCAAAATGATAATACTTAAATGCATGCACTCATCACCAAGCAAAGTGAATGATCATATAGGAATATAAAAGGATAATGTCATCCAACAAGCATTAAGGTAGCATCGTATATGATCAACCACATGATCATCCAAGTATCACACAAAAAGCATAAAGTATCTCAAAGAAGCAAATAACAGAGTTCAACCACCAAAAACAAGAGAGAACAAAAAGCAACACTCTCTCTCGAAGCCTATGATCTATACATTTTCTCCCCCTTTGGCAACAAGTTACCAAAAGGTTCATAAAAAATGCATAGTGCTAGATTGACTCTCAAGCTTGGTCTTCAGGTGGTGGTGTAGATAAAACTCCAAGGATGAAGGCATCAGTTGATGTAGATGGAGCTGGTGGAGTGGGTGCTGGAGCTGGATGCACTGAAGTTGTAGCTGGTGCAGATGATGTAGCGCTGGTGTTTGAAACAGGCTTTGCAGCTGATCTCCGTCCTCTGGGCACTCTAGCAAAAGCATCAGTGGTAGACTTTCCCTTCTTCTCCTGCACTTCATCCTGAAGTTGCTCAACAACTGACTGTATCTCAGTGACCTTCACATCTAAAACATAGAACCTCTGCTCCATGATCCCCTCCAAGCTCTCATGGTTTTGATTCAGGGTGGCCAATCCCTTCTCAATCCTCAGAGTGGAGGCAATCAAGTAGCCAAGCTGATCTTACTTGCTCTTTAGGAAAAACTGAGATGCCTCATCAATGGTTGGCATCTTTGCAGCCTTTTTCAGTCCTTGCCTTCTCCTTCTTCTCTTGTGGTTGCACAGAAGTTGGTTCATTTTCATCCATTACCACAGTGTTGTCCTCAAAGTATGGGTAGATGGGCATGTGTTCCTTGTCCAAGAGATATGTGCCAGTGTCCATCTTGGAGTTGATTAGCTCCTGGATCTGTGGGGCATACCCACGACTTCTCTTCTGATCTGCAGCTGTCCTCTTGATAGTTTCCACAATTAGGCTCATGACTTTGAACTTTTGAGGCACATCAAATATGTGAAGCGGGTTAATTGCATGGCCTCTGATCATCTAGTGATCACCTGACTTTGGCAAGAGAGTGTGCCTGAGGATCCAGTTGATTGTTGGCAAACCTGACAAAAGGTAATGTACTGATCCAAATTTGTGTGCCTCAACAACAGCATCTGGGATCTCTCTGTACATATGTGCCATGGAGTTGTGATCCTTCTTCTTCTTGGCATAGACATCCAAGTCATCCTCATTCTCCTTAGGAGCATTGACCAATTTTGCCCATTCTTCAACTGTTGATTGGTACCTAGTACCTTCAGACATCTAGACAATCCTTCCATCTGGGTAGAAGTGAGCTGTGGAGTAGAACTGCATAATAAGCTCATCATTCCACTTTGTGAGCTTCTGCCCAACAAAGTCCTCTACTTCACAAGACTTGAAACTATCATAGACTCCAGGATAGTGCTCTTCATTTTCCCTGATGTACTTCCAGTCCACCCATCTCATATCACAGACTATAGGCTTCTTGTCAAGCAACACTGTCTCATAGAAGTCCTATTGTTCCTTTGTATGGAACCTGTAATCCGCAGCAGTTCTTCTCCTGACTGCATAGGGATCAGTCAATCTCCACTATCTAAGTCCTGCATCCTTCCCGAGCTTCATGTCCTTAGCTACTGGATGAACATCATTGTGATCTGGAATTGTGGGCTTCAAATTCCTGAAAACATGTGCCTCATCATCTTCTTCTTCTTCTATAGCAGCTTCAGGCACTGGGGCCTTGTTCTTCTCTCCGGCAGGAATATTCCTTGTATTCCTCTTGGGTGCAGCTTTGGGCTTTGGAGCAGCTGCCTTGGGAGCTTCTTTGGGCTTTGATGGAGCAGCCCCTGACATGATAGCATCTCCCATAACCTTTTGAGCTTTAGGTGCTGGTGCAGCAACCTCTTCCTCTTCTTCTTCCTCAGAAGAGTGCTTCTCAAATTCTGCCATTGGATCAACTTTCTTGCACCATCTCCCTCGCTTTCTTTCCTTCTTCTTCCCTTCTGTAGCAGCCTCTTTGGGTTCAGATTCCAAAGTTACTTGAGTTGAGGCTCTGGCTTTAGACATGGGAATTCTTCTTGTAGGTGCTTTGGTCCTCATACCAGGCTTAGTGGCAGCAGTTGTGCCATATTCCTTCTTCAGCACCTTCTTCTTTGAGGTGGCCTCATCCTCAATAGCCACATAGTCTTCATCCTCAGAATCTGAGGTTCTCTTCTTTCTGGCCCTGGTGGCTGCCTTAGGCAAGTTGTTGGGTGTGCTCCTGCTACCATCATAGCTGCTAGAGGGACTAGTGCCCTCACTCATGTGAACTTGTTCCTTAGACTTGTTCTGACTGTCACTCTGATATGACATGATGCAAACACTGACATCAGACCCTTTGAATAGATATAGATTAGATAGATGGGATGAGCATCACAAAGTACATAGGTTTTTGCAAAAGAATGAGTAAAAAACTTGGTTTTAGTTTTCCATAGAAAGCATTTCGGATCTACCGATTTGAAAACTCGGTGATACCGAAGCAGCTTTTGGAACCTAAACTAGTGAACTCGGCCAGACCGAGTCACAGTTTGGTGGCACCGAGACTGCTAGGGTTTCACAAAGTCCTGAACTCGGTCACACCAATTTGCAATTCTCGGTCAGACCAAGAATCATGTGTGCACTGGCCTGAGCCAAATCGGTGGAACCGATTTCTTCAACTCGGTTGGTCCGAGATGATTTCGGCGGAAACCTAACCCTAAATTTTCAATTCACATCTAAACTACAGAGTGATTTCGCTGGATAGGGTGATCTCAGTCGTGGCAAGATACAATGCAAGACAATGTGCTAGGAATCGGAGTGAGATTAGCACAAGGATCAAGTCCATACCCTAAGTGCGGCGATGGACCTGCTACAGCGACAACTGCGGAGACGATTCCCGTTGACGGCGGCGGAGACCAGTGGCGGGAGGCAGCTGGCGACGAGGAGGACGGTCCGAAGACCCAGGGAGGCAGAGCAGGCTGAGCGCGGGCGAAGGGGTTCGGAGAAATTTCCAAATTTTGGCCCAGGGATATATATAGCCTGACCCTGTCAGTGTGACCGAGTGGAACAACTTGGTGTGACCGAAGAGTTCAAATCGGTTGCACCGAGATTGAAAACCTAGATTGACTTAGTGATCTCGGCATGACCGAAATGGATGAATCGGTCATACCGAGACGCACAAAGAAGTTTTGGAAGTTTAAGTCTATGACGAATTGGGGACTCCAAGTGCTCCTCACACAGAGTGGTTCGAATCTGACTTGATCAAACTTTGTGATGTAGCATGAATAGAGTTTGAGACAAGAAAAGCATAGATAGCTAGAGAGGGTTCTGAGGCATTCTTGTCCATCCACTTAGCAAAAGAAAATAAACCAAACATCAAAGCAACAAGTGGATGTCGTTGAATGAGTAAAATATGCAACCAACATGCTCACACAATAAAATGGCAAATGAAATATGTGGCAAAGCATGCACAACCATTCTAGCATCTATCAAGCAATTGGCGATGACTAGGTCATCTATATATGAGTATATTGACTTAGGAGTCAAATGAGAACATTTGATCATAGGTCATACTCATCATTTAAGCACAAGTGAGGTTACCACTTTTACATAAAGCATTGTTGTGTTCACACCATTAGAGTTGCTTTAGCTCAATTCTTAGAGTAAAGCTCCCCCTAGATGTGAGATCCCCCCTAAGAGGGATGAACTAACCTTGGGTTTTGTCGATGATGACTTCATGTAGGTGTTGAAGATGTGGATGCTCAATGTTGATGTAGATCATTTGGAGCAATCCTTTGGAGTGAGTTGCACTTTCAATACCTACATGGGTTAGTCCCACAAGGAACAAACAAGGATATCCATAGACATAGAGTGATGCACACACAAGATGATGTCTATGAAAGCATTAGGTTACCTTGTCACTTGTCTTACCAACAAGAGGGTTTGTGACTCCATGAACTAGTGCAAGATGTTGAAGTTGATTGCACTTGTTCTTGCCAAAATGGTAAGAGTGAAGTATGTTGGTGGAGTCACCCTCAAGAACTCTCTAGTTCTTCTTCTTCAGGATCCACATCATCTTGATGGGAATCCTTGGAGTTGTAGTCATACTTGATGAAGTAGAACTTGATGTAGTCTTGGGAACCCACTTGACCAAGGCCTTAGGAGCTTCTTCAAATGCATCAATCTCCTCTTGAAGCTTATCCTTGCCTTTTTGCTTGTGGTCTTGTGGTGGAAGATCATCTTGAGCTTGTGTCCCTTTGAACAAAGTAGGATCATACTTCTCTTGTTGAGGAACAAACTTCGTCTTGGTCTATTGATCTTCTTCCCACTCAACTCCATTGGCATTGAACTTTCGTTCAAAACCAACACCTTGGTTCTTCCGGTGCCTTCCTTGCTTGCATACAATTTCCTCGAATTGCTTACTCCCAGCAAGGCTCTTGTAAACACCTTTCTCTATAATTCCCTTCAATAAGCTATTTTCTTGCTCATGTGTAACTTGGCTAAGAGAATCATTAGTGGAATCAAGAGAACTACTAGAAGCAACAACATTGGATTTAGCATGATTATTGTTACTACTAGAGGAAGAATCTTTCTTGTTCTTGTTACTAGACTTGATTTGAGGCATGTAAGTGGATAAGAGTAAACGCTTGGCAATGTAAGAAGAACTTTTCTTGCGAAGATCATCATTGATTGCCTTTAAGAACTCATGCTCTTGCTCAAGGTTGAGCTTTTCAAAGCGTAACTTCTCATGAGTCCTTAAAAGTTCTCGATGATCTCCTAAGATAGTTTCATGAGCTAACTTAAGAGTGTTTAGTTATTTACTTAGAAGCTCAATCTTCTCCTTATCATTGTCATTCGTTTCATCTTGATTAGCATGATTAATTGACGTTTCATCATAGTATTCATCACTAGAGTTGTCAACAAGTAAATCATCATCACCTAACAAGTCATCTTCATCACTGTTGAAATCAACATACTCGGGGTGTGATACCTTTGGCCCTTTAGCCATGAAGCATCTTCCAAGTCCTTCATTTGGTGAATCAAATATGTCGTAGGAGTTGGTTGACACAAGTGCTAGACCAGCAACACCTTCATCTTGAGTATTTTCGGAGTCGGAGTGATAGCTTCTCTCGGAGTGATTGTCGGAGTCGGAGCCGGATACCCATTCACCAACATGAGCTTGGTGTCTTCGTTTTGTGTAGCACCTTGATGACTTGTCCTTCCTTTCCGAATCCTTGCTTCTCTGGGATGTTCCTCGTTCATAACGATCATCTCTACTCCTTCTCTCTCTTGGTGGTGATTCTTCTCTTCTACTTCTTCTCTTAGGTGATTCTTCCCTCCTCTTGTAGGGAGCCGTACACTCATTGAAATAGTGTCCAGGTCTTCCACAATTGTAGCAATTACACTCTCGACTGGAAGATCTTTTGTCATTGTAGGACCTTGACTTGGAACTTCTTTCCTTTCTTCTACTCTTGTAGAACTTGTTGAAGTTCTTCACCATTAGGCTCAATTCTTCATTGAAGGTTTGTTTCTCACTTGATGATGTGGGAGCTTCACATGAGGCTTTGTAAGCACCACTTGACTTGTTGTGGAGCTCCTCCTTATCCTTGAGTGATATCTCATGAGCAACAATTCTTCCAATGACTTCCGTTGGCTTGAGATCTTTGTAATTTGGCATCATTTGGATCAATGTGCACATGGTATCATATTTTCCGTCCAAAGGTCTTAGGATCTTCTTGATGATGAATTTGTCGGTCATCTCTTAACTTCCTAAGCCGTCAATCTCATTTGTGATAAGAGCAAGCCTAGAGTACATTTCAGTGACACCTTCACCATCCTTCATCTTGAACTTGTCAAGTTGACTTTGAAGCACATCGAACTTGCATTCCTTGACGGAGTCGGTACCTTCGTGCATGTCAATCAAAGTGTCCCAAATTTCCTTTGCATTCTCAAGACGGCTGATTTTGTTGAATTCTTCGGGGCACAATCCGTTGAAGAGGATATCACAAGCTTGCACTACAAAAAAAAGACACATCCGTGACATTTTGGGCCGAACGAACTTTTTTCTGTCATACATATGACACTTCTATGACGATAATTGTGACAAAACCCGGTATCATCATAGATGTGGTGGGCTCCTACTTCTATGACAAAAAATCGTGACAGAAAATGGGCTTTTCGTCTTGGGCAGGCCGGAGACACAGCTGCATGACATTCTTTGGGCCGTCCATGACGGAAAAAACCATGATAGAAGCGAGGGGAAGGAACATTTCGGGGAGTTGCTGGTTATAGTGGGAGAGCGATGCGCGTTTCTCTCGTATAGGTACGCGCATGTGTGCGAGGCGTTGGCTCTAACTGAAGCCGAGCGAGGCGTTGGGCTCTAACTGAACCCGAGCGATTGCACTGCAGGCTATGCGTTACTGAACCCAAGGGATCGATCGATGGCTGTTAACTGAACCCGATGGAGCGATTCCTTCGGTACTGCTGCTAACTGAAGCCGATCGATTGGATGAACAGTGAGCGTTGCGGGGGGGTTTGGATGAACAGTGAGCGGTGGCGTTGCCTCTGGATGAACAGGAACCCGTGGTATGGAGGGCTGGATGAACAGTAGACGATGGAAGGGTGGCCGTGGAGGGGTGGTTGAACAGGACCCCGTGGTGTGGAGGGCTGGATGAACTGTAGACGGTGGAGGGGTGCCCGTGGAGGGGTGGTTGAACAGTAGCCGGTGGAGTAGCGCACGGTGGAGGCTGGATGAACAGGAGCCCGTGGAGGCTGGAGGAGGTCGACGGTAGCCCGTGGAGGCTAGAGGAGGTCGATGGTGGAGATGAACAGTATCCCGTGGAGTCCCGTTTTGCG
>NC_041385.1:554428155-554437230 GCF_002162155.2 Triticum dicoccoides
GTTTTGCGGTACGCCACACCCCTCCCGATGAACAGGACCCCCGTTTCGACCGTAGGAGGTCCTTTTCCTCCATTTTGCGATACGCCATACCCCTGTCGATCAACAGGACCCCCGTTTCAACCGTAGGAGGTCCGTTTCCTCCGTTTTGTGGTACGCCAGGCCCCTCCCGATCAACAGGACCCCGTTTCGAACATGGCCGGTCAAACACAAGGCCGTTTCCTCTGTTGTGCGGTACGCCAGGCCTCGTTTCCATCGCCTGTTCTGTCCAAGCCCTCCCGATGAACACGACCATGCATTCCGTTTCGACCCAGCCGGTTGGCTCCCCATGAACACGACGACGACGCTGTTTCTCCGTTCCGACCCAGCCATGTACGTATGCGCGATAGGCATTAGAGACCCTGCCCGTATGTGCGTACGTGGCCGTATTTTCTTTCTTGCACCCTCGCCGTTGTACGTACGTGTACATGCTACGTGCGCGCCTCTACTACGACACGTGCGCGCCTCTACATCGACCAGTATGTATGTACACGTTTGCGACCAGAATAACAATGCTACGTACGCTTCGACCAGGTGGGTCCCGACTGTCAGGCACTTCCTTGCGTGCGAAGATGTAGCTGGTGGGTCCCAGCAGTCAGGGGGGCGAATCGTTTTTTTTTTTGCCCGCACGCACTTCCTTGCGTGCGAAGGTGTAGCTGGTGGGTCCTAGCAGTCAGGGGGGAAACGTTTTTTTCACGAAATATGGTGTTCTGTCCGGTGGGTCCCCGCTGTAAGGTGGAGGAATAATTATTTTGCGTGTAATAAAGAGGCACTTCCTTGTTGCGGCCGTGGACCCAGCTGTCAGCCTCTCCACGTACAGTCCACGTCGGATGGAAGCCGTTCCTTGACCATGTTGACCACGCCGCGCCGAGAGCACCAGGGCGGTGGACGACGGCGAGGCCTAGGAAGGGGACGACGCAGAGCCGGGGAAGACGCGGCGTGCGTAGAGGAGTACGAGGGTTCACTGGTTCGCTGCGGTGTGAGGCTGTCGTCACCGCAGAATAACAGGGGGTGTGGGTGAGTAGAGGGATGGCCTGGCCAGCGGTGGGAGTAGTAGGGGGCGGTGAGGCCTCCGCCACATCGCAGCCGGCCATGGGAGGCAGGAGCACGAGGCACGACCGGCGCTGGTTTGGGCGGCTGGAGCAAGAAGACCAGAGGTTGAAGAAGCACCACGGCCGTTGGATGGACATCGTACGGTCACTGGAGCTAGAATCATGCATATTGACTAAGTTAACAAAGCCCTCCGTCCCCGTCAACTTAGTAGGCCCACAAGTCAGCCTGCCACTATACTGGGTCCCAGCTAACAGGGGGAGTATTCATTTTTTTTGTGCGTAAAAAGGAGGCACTTCCTTGCTTACGAAGATATAGCTGGTGGATCCGAGCTATCAGTGGCGGTAACGTTTTTTTCGCGAAATACTGAGGCCCTTTCAGTGGGTCCCTGATGTCAGGTGGACGAATCATTATTTTGTGCATAATAAGGAGGCATTTCCTTGTGTGCGTCGTGGACCCAGCTGTCGGCCTCTCCACGTACAGTCCACTTCAGATGCATGTCTGTCGTTGACCAGGCCGCGCTGAGAGCACCAGGGCGGTGGATGACAGCGAGGCCTAGGAAGGGAACGACACGGAGGCAGGGAAGACTCAGCAGTTGTTTCCCACGCGAAGGGGAGTATGACTGAACGAGGGTTTACTGGTTCGTCTGTCGTCGCCGGAGAATAACAGCAGGTGTGGGTGAGTAGAGGGATGGCTAGGCCAGCGATGGGAGTACGGTGGGGCGGTGAGGCCTGCGCGGCAGCACAGCCGGCCGCGGGGAGGACGGAGCAGGCAGTCCCGCCGGTGCTTGTTTGAGCGGATGGAGCAGGAAGAGCAGAGATTGAAGAAGCACGACGGCCGTTCGATGGCCATCCAACCGTCACTGCTTGTGCATCAACCTTTTTTTAGGAAAGCCTCAAATCTGTGGAAAACAGCATACAGCCCATCTGCCATTATTTGTAATAATTTACAGCCCATTTGCTAATTCTTAAGGTTTTTTTGGAGCCCATATTCTTTTTGTTAGCATTAAAGCCCATATTGTGGCCACGGTTAAAAAATTATACAAAATTTTGCATATTTCGGTGCGGTCCAAACAGTTTTTAATCCCGAAATTTCGACTCACATTCAAACTGATTTTAAAACTGAATGTATATCAATATAAAATCCAACAAATTCTCCACGCATAAAAATTAATGTAATTAAAAATCTTGAAATGAAAAAAAATATTTGAAACTAATTGTCGGTATGATGTGTTTTAAAAATGTACAGCCCATTTCTCATTACTGATGGGCCATTTTCTTGGCTAGCCGAATGAAAGCTCTCCTCATCTTGAAAGATTTGCAGCCCAACAGGCCTGACAAAGCCACTTACTTGGCAAATCACAAAAAAACTGGGTTGTGGTTGTGGACCCAGCTGTCAGCCTCTCCACGTACAGTACTCTTTCGATGGAAGTCGTTCCTTGACAACGTTGACCACGCCGCACGGAGAGCACCACGGCGGTGGACGACGACGAGGCCTAGGAAGGGGACGACGCGGAGCCGGGGAAGACGCAGCAGTGGAAGCCCACGCGGAGAGGAGTACGAGGGTTCACTGGTTCGGCTGCGGTGTGAGGCTGTCGTCGCCGCAGGGCCTGGCCAGCGATGGGAATAGTAGGGGGCGGTGAGTCCTTCGCGGCAGCACAGCTAGCCACGGGAGGCAGGAGCATGAGGCACGACCGGCGCTGCTTTGGGCGGCTGGAGCAAGAAGACAAGAGGTTGAAGAAGCACTACGGCCGTTGGATGGACATCGTACGGTCACTGGAGCTAGAATCGTTCATATTGACTAAGTTGACAAAGCCCTTCGTCCCCGTCAACTTAGTAGGCCCACAAGTCAGCCTCCCACCAAGGTGGGTCCCAGCTAGCAGGGGGAGTATTCATTTTTTTTGTGCGTAATAAGGAGGCACTTCCGGTGGGTCCGAGCTGACAGCGGGGGGGACGTTTTTTTCACGAAATACGGTGGCCCGTCAGGTGGATCCCAGCAGTCAGGGGGCAAACATTTTTTTCGCAAAATACGGTGGCCCGTCCAGTGGGTCCCTGTTGTCAGTTGGAGGAATCATTATTTTCGGCTTAATAAGGAGGCACTTACTTTTTTTGGCGGGCAAATCAGAGAGCTTTATTCAACAAAAGTGTTCCCTGGGCAATCAGCCAGAAGGCTGGTTACCAAAAAACTAGGGGTCTCCTCTAGCCAACATTCGGTCACATTCAATGTGCATGCACGTTTTGCACATAGATGTGCCGGTAAGTTTGCTGACCTTAATACATGTTGAATCTCAAAAACAGAAAAATCACAACTAAGCTCTCCTATTTCATCTAGGATAGGAGCCACAACCGAATGTGAGTTGTGGCGTGTATGCCAGAGTTGCACTAACTCCTGACAGTCAGTCTCCATTATCACATGCGATAGGCCTCGAAGTTTTGCAAAAAGCGTTCCTACTCGCATTGATAGGGCTTCCATTATAAGAGGATCAGATATGTCACCGAAAGGCTTGCACCAAGCACCCAAGAGCGCGGATATGGACCGGGCTATGCCACCCGCACCTCCTCGACCTTCCACCACATTGAGTGCTCCATCACATGAAATCTTGATCATACCTGGTTCCGGCGACGTCCAACCATGACCTGGTAGCACAGCTGCTTCATTGTGGGGTAGCTCCAGCAGCCTTGGACCCAGCTGAGATTCTCCACGTACAGTATACTTCCGATGGAAGTCGTTCCTTGACCATGTTGACCTCGCCGCGTTCCATTGCATGCATGCGTCCATGGGAGTGGTGTGTCCCCACTATCAGCCTCTCACGTACAGTCATCTTCCGATGACTCTTGGTTGTTGACCACGTTGACCACACCGTGCCGAGCGCACCCAGACTGGAACGACCCGGAGATGGGGAAGACGGGGCAGTGGAGCCGTAGATGGAGAGGAGTGGGAAACTTCACTGGTTCGGGTGCGCGGTAGCACATCCGCGGTGCCGCCCACGGGAGACAGGAGCAAGAACAGAGGTTGAAGAAGGAGCACGGCTGTTGGATTAACATCCAACGGTCCAGCTGCTAGAATCATTTGTTGATTAAGTTGACAAAGCCGTGCGTACACGTCCGCTTAGCAGGCCCACAAGTCAGTCACCAAATCTGACGGGTCCCAGCTGTCAACGGGATGAATATTTTTTTTGCAAAACAAGGAGGCACTTCCTTCCGTGCGAAGATACAGCCGGTGGGTCCTAGCTGTCAGGTGGAGGAAACATTTTTTCAGCTTAATAAGGAGGAACTTTCCTTGCGTGCGACCATGGACCTCGTGGGTCCCAGCCATTGGGCTCTCCACGTACAGTCCTCTTCCGATGATCTTGTTTGTTGACCACGCCACAACGAACACAGCGAGGCGGTGGATGACGGCGAGGCCCCGGACGGGAACGACTCGGAGATGGGAAAACGTGGCAGTGGAGTCGCAGATTGACAGGAGGAGAAGGGTTATAACTAGTTCTGTTGCAATTCATATCAAACTCAGGTTCACAGGACACGTTCATATTCATAGCCAACATTCACTATCAACAACTCAAAAGATTCATATATACACAAGCTCAGCATATCTATGCATCCAAATGATTGATAGATCACATGACAATATTCATACATAATTCACAAAAAGATTCAGATATACACATGTTCAGTATGTTTATGCATCCAAATGATTGAGATCACAGCCAATATGATCCATGGACGAACTTTAATTACCTAGGATACAGACTCGTAAATGGTGTTCAATTAGAGGTACTTCTTGCTAAAATTAGTTCTTGTACGAGTAAACTTTCGAGTACATAAGAGGCAGCACAGACAATCTGAACTTTGCTTGTAGGTTTATCCTCAAATAGTGGCCTCGTGCCGACGGAGGTTTGAGCAACTTGGCCACTACTTTCATCCAACTAGTTTACTGGCTCATCTTGGTCCTGTATCTCGCCAAAATTCTACATTGCAGACGAGAAAGGAGGCGGTTGAGAAAATGAACCACCCATATTTTTTGTGCAGTTCAACTGAAATGGAGCATCCTTGGCGTGCAGACTGATTAAGTCCCAGATGAATATACGCGTCAACCAACTTGTCTGGAATCTTTAGACTCCATACCATATAGTTCGCTACCATATGTGTCGATAACCAAAAGGCACAAGTTGAGACCAAAGACTGGACTGCGTTTTTCTGGGCTATGCACCAAGCAATACTTTTGGCGTTCACTCACCTAATACTTGGAGTTTGACAATTGGTTGACGTTGGTTGATACTCGAATGAATATAGGCACTTCTTGTCAACATTGACGCTTGTCTGAGTGAACTTTGGAGTACATAGCAGCAGCATAAGTACCTGTCCATCTGATCATTTTGTGCAGTTCTACTGAAACACCCGATGTAATGATTTTCCTGCGAGTTCAGGCTCCAAATTACTCCTTTATGAAATCGGCAAACAGTAGCACAATACCAAATTACCAATACATATGACAGGCACAATAATCAGGATAAAGACCAGTACCAACCTGTGTGAGGTAGCATATCAATTATTATTTCCTTTAACTAGAAGCCGAGATAAGCCAAGCGACTGACAGCAAAGGAAGAAAGCAAGCGGAGATTAGCGACTGACAGGAAAGGACGAAAGCTATCGAGGCAATGAAGCACCCAAAGTTTTTGTGCAGTTCCACCAAAATCGAGCATCCCTATTGGCACATATATTGAGAGAGTGAGATTACTGTAATAGTGGGACTAGTTGATGAAACATATTGTGACGCCCCCAATTCTACACTAATCATGCACGCAAACGTGTACGATCAAGATCAAGGACTCACGGGAAGATATCACAACACAACTCTAAAAACATAAATAAGTCATACAAGCATCATAATACAAGCCAGGGGCCTCGAGGACTCGAATACAAGTACTCGATCATAGACGAGTCAGCGAAAGCAACAATATCTAAGTACAGACATAAGTTAAACAAGTTTGCCTTAAGAAGGGTAGCACAAACAGGGATACAGATCAAAAGAGGCGCAGGCCTCCTGCCTGGGATCCTCCTAAACTACTCCTGGTCGTCGTCAGCGGGCTGCATGTAGTAGTAGGCTCCTCTGGCGTAGTAGGAGTCGTCGTCGATGGTGGCGTCTGGCTCCTGGGCTCCAACATCTGGTTGCGACAACCAGGTAGAAGGGAAGGGGGGAAAGGGGGAGAAAAGCAACCGTGAGTACTCATCCAAAGTACTCGCAAGCAAGGAGCTACACTACATATGCATGGGTATATGTGTAAAGGGCCATATCAGTGGACTGAACTGCAGAATGCCAGAATAAGAGGGGGATAACTAATCCTATCAAAGACTATGCTTCTGGCAGCCTCCATCTTGCAGCATGTAGAAGAGAGTAGACTGAAGTCCTCCAAGTAGCAACGCATAGCATAATCCTACCCGGCGATCCTCTCCTTGTCGCCCTGTTAGAGAGCGATCACCGGGTTGTATCTGGCACTTGTAAGGGTGTGTTTTATTAAGTATCCGGTTCTAGTTGTCATAAGGTCAAGGTACAACTCCAAGTCGTCCTGTTACCGAAGATTATGGCTATTCGAATAGATTAACTTCCCTGCAGGGGTGCACCACATAACCCAACACGCTCGATCACATTTGGCCGGACACACTTTCCTGGGTCATGCCTGGCCTCGGAAGATCAACATGTCGCAGCCCCACCTAGGCACAACAGAGAGGTCAGCCCGCCGGTCTAAATCCTATGCGTGCAGGGGTCTAGGCCCGTCGCCCATTGCACACCTGCATGTTGCGAGGGCGGCCGGAAGCAAACCTAGCAACCTCCATTACAAAGGAAGTCACGTTACGCTGTCCAATCCGGTGCGCGCCGCTCCGTCGCTGACGTCAAGAAGGCTTCGGCTGATACCATGACGTCGAGTGCCCATAACTGTTCCCGTGTAGTTGGTTAGTGCATATAGGCCAGTAGCCAGACTCAGATCAAATACCAAGATCTCGTTAAACGTGTTATTATAAAGTAACAGTCGGGGGCCGTCGGGAACCCAGGCCCACCTCTACCGGGATGGAGCCACCTGTCCTTTCAGCCCCCACATCCGGATCACTTGCGGGTACTCAAAGAGCTGACCCGACTTTAGTCACCATCTGTATAATATATATGTATGTATAGTATATACCCGTGATCGCCTCCCGAGTGATCACGGCCCAATAGTACAGCAAGGTAGACTGACAAGAATGTAGGGCCAATGATGATAAACTAGCATCCTATACTAAGCATTTAGGATTGCGGGTAGGGTATCAATGACTGTAGCAACAATGACAGGCTATGCAACAGAATAGGAGTAACCGAACAGTAACATGCTACACTACTCTAAAGCAAGCACTATAGAGAAGAATAGGCGATATCTGGTGATCAAGGGGGGGGCTTGCCTGGTTGCTCTGGCAACTAGGGGTCGTCAACTTCGTAGTCGAACTGGGCAGCAGCAGCGTCGGTCTCGTAGTCTACCGGAGAGAAGAGGGCGAAGAAACAGTAAATACAATGCAAACATAAGCATGACGATGCATGACATGACAATGAGTGGTGTTAGGTGTGCCCTAACGTGGTAGTAGGTGATACCGGCGAAAGGGGGAAACATCCGGGAAAGTATCCCCGGTGTTTCACGTTTTCGGACAGATGAACCGGAGGTGAAATGTTGCAGGTTCACTATGCTAGGGACGCGTGGCGGATGAACAGGCTGCGTATCCGGATTCGTCTCGTCGTTCTCAGCAACTTTCATGTAGAAAGTATTTCCATCTGAGCTGCGGATTAAAAGATATGATTTTCTAAAGATTTCATTAATTTCCGGAATTTAATTAATTATTTAAATTAATTCGAAAATGGATTTATGGCGTCAGCATGATGTCATGCTGACATCAGCAGTCAACAGTGGTTGACTGGTCAACCTGACCATGGGTCCCACCAGTCAGTGACACATTTTAATTAAACTTTTTAATTAACCTAATTAGTATTAATTAGGGTTGGGCCCCACTATCATTGACTACTTAATTAACTAATTAACTGATCGGGTTAACTAGGTAACTAATGTGTAATTGGTTTAATTAGTTGTTTTAATTTAATTAATCAAAATTAATTAAGTTAATTATTTCTTTAATTAATTAATTATTTATTTATTTTTATGTTATTTTTATTTTTAAATTCGTTCTGGGGTGGAGCCTGCCTGTCATAGGCCCCTGGGCGTTAGTGGGTTCGGACGCTAGCGGGTGCTAGCGAATGCTGGGCAGGGCACAGCCCGAGCGGGCGCATGCCCAGGGGGGCACAGGTCGGCAGACCCGGCAGGTCGCCAAGGCAAGGGAGGGGCAGTGGCCACGGCGAGGCCGATCGCCTGAGGCGGCAGCGGCGAGGACGGGCAGTGGAGGCAGCGGCGGTGGCCGGAGACGGCGCAGCAGCGGCTGCAACCCTGCGGGAGCCGCAACATTGGCCGTGGGGTGGCTTGGCCGGAGCAACAGGGGGCGGCGCTGGGGAAGCAGGAGGTCGACGCGGTGGACGGCGCGCACGGAAACAGGGGCGGCCAGGCGGCAGTGGTAGCCGAGTGCGGCCACGGCGGGCGCTGCCCGCAGCGTCAGTAGTGCGCGGTGAGCGTGGACGGGACGAGGGAACAACGGGTCGGCGCGGCGACGGGCGCGACCGAGCGGCCGAGCACGCGCACTGGGCGGCCAAGACGCGTGGGAGGGGGCGCGGTCGAGCGCGACGACGGCGCGAGCGCAGGGAGCAGAGGGAAGTGGAGAGGGGCGAGGCCTCACAAGGGTTCGTGGGGTCCGTGGCAGCATGGGTCGAGGGGGGCGACGGGGACAATGGGCGACGTGGGAGCAGGCCGGTGGGGAGGAGGAAGCAGGCCGGCGGGGGAGCTCTGGGCGCTGGCGCGGTCCACTGGCGGCGACGGGCAACGGCGTCAGGCACCGAGCGAGGGAGAAGGGGATCGGGCTCCCG
>NC_041385.1:554437836-554445730 GCF_002162155.2 Triticum dicoccoides
TCCCGATCCAGATCCAGCGGGGGTGGGGGAGAGCGAGTGGGGAGTGGGGGGAAGTGTGGGTTAGGGTTCGGTGCCCCCAGGGGGTATAGGGAGTGGGGGTGTGGGGCGGTTGGGCCGGCCCGTTCGGGCGGCGGAGGCCAGCTAGGCCACTTGGCCCAGCGGGGGGGGGGGGGTCTGTTGTTTTTGTTTTGTTTTTCTTTTCCTTTCATTTGTTTCTTTTTATTTATTTCCTTTCTGTTTTATTCAATTTAAAATATTTATGCATTTTCTAAAAATGTGTTTACTTTACCATAATTATCTATGCAATATTTGACACGGTCCGAACATTTTTGTTTTAAAGTTTGAAAACTTTGTTTGTTTGCCAAAATTCAAGTTTGAATTCGAATCGTTTTGAACTAATGCGAGATTAGCGACAGTAACAGAGGTGACGTGGCGTCATCAGCAGAGGTTACTGTAGCTTGATTATCCGGGCGTCACAAATCTCCTCCACTACAAGAAATCTCGTCCCGAGATTTAAGAGGGGGGCTAGGGGGAAGGTCTGGTTACGAAATCCTAACGAATCTTCTCGTCTTTGGTTGCTCTTCTCGAAGAGGTCGATCCACTACATTGATGTCTTCAGTTCTTTGCTCCGGGTCATCATGATGAAGTTGTCGTCCTTCCTTGGGGATCTTCATCGTACTTGCGGAAAGGATAAGGGGTAGATTCAAAAGGACAGACCTCTACAAGGTTGACTATCTGGTCGATAACATCGAGGAAGGTGGGGGAAGTTACTCTCGAATTGAATCTTAAGAAAATATCGAGAGCAAAGTAAGGAGGTACCATGAGAAGTTTCAAACGGATAGGCAAGCGTTCGATGCCTAATCAGAAGGTGAAAGGGGTTCAGGGCAACGAGAATAAGTATTGCGTATGATACCAAAATAGATCACTTGGGATGGTGGTCCGTGAATTACATACGAGTCCACGCGCGAGGAATAACTTTGGGAATAGGGGGTGTACAGGAGAGTCAGGTTTCGATCCTGTGGAACTGTGGGTTATGGGCCCACCATGTGGTTGAAAGTAGGAAGGGGGCCGACATCTTGCACGGTCAGGATAGTAAGGCGTGTCAGAGGGTAGCCTATCAGTTATGTCGGGAACAACATCGATACCAAGGGCAAGGGACGAAGAGAACCATTTTCCTGCTCGTTGAACGAGGCGGGCCAATAGGCAAGGTTCTCGTCCATTGGTGGCTACCGGAATGTCATCAACAATAGTAACAGGCTCTTACTGACAGAGTGGTACCACGAGGTGTTTACATAAGCAGGAGAATATTACTGCTTAGGTCATATAGATCACAAGAAAGGTTAAATCAAACAATGGAAAGGGAAATATGATTATCAGATTAAACAGAACAATGAAAAGGAAAATGTGTTAAAACACATATTTCGGGG
The DNA here is from genome assembly GCF_002162155.2 of Triticum dicoccoides. NCBI lineage: Eukaryota > Viridiplantae > Streptophyta > Magnoliopsida > Poales > Poaceae > Triticum > Triticum dicoccoides. The sequence continues at coordinate 554,439,264 of NC_041385.1, forward strand.
TATTTCCTTCCCAAGGACAAACATAGCATGATATCCATGATAGGATAGAAAGTAGAAAACCATTTATGTAAGGGGAGAGGAATTTCATGACATTACCCATACAGCAGTGTTTGGATAATTGAGCAGGAAACATTCAGCATTGGGCTTCAAATGTTCTTGTTGAAAATCGGAGTACCACAGACATGCTTCGAGATAGTATTGACATGGTCTTCAAACAAAGGTCAGACTTTGGATACAGGAAGGATCCATCGGGAACAACTTGTAGAATAAGTCTTACAATTTCCTCATGGAAGAATGGATAACCTTGCTAATAAGGAAACTATAACAGCAGGTCATCCGGCCAGGTGTGCTGGGCATGCCATCACCTTACCGGGTCATAAAAAGATCAATGTTATAACTCTTGGAAATATGTTCCAACCATCATATTTGTCCGAGGTTCAGATCCGATTAGTGTTAGGATACCTCCGACTTAGGATGCGTGAGAAGAAAAGGTGCACCGCAAATTGACGAGATGAAATTGTAAGATTCTCGGGAAATGAACTATGGAAGCATGTTCCGAAACAAGCGTTCATCATTAAATAGAGGAGAGGGGAGGAGATGGCTGGTGGACTCAGCGCTAATTAATTGAGATTTCCAAAAAAATGGATTTCCACAATTATATGAACAAAGAGATAACATTTGCCAGATCAAATGATATAATTATGTATGCTCGAGGACAGCATACACATTTAAACATTGGTTGAAAGGTGCACCCGAATATGGGCTGGGTTGCACGACCAACGTCGGAATGGTGATTCAATAATCAATAGTCTAAGAATGAACGGCCGACCATTAACTTCAAAGCAAGAGGGTTGCTAGAAGGGCAGAATCCAAACAACACCGCTCACTTGTTGGTACCCCAGTTGGAATCAACACGAGGACCCAAGAAAGAATGGTGATGGTGAGAAGTATCACAATACCAAGAATTCCTTAAGTGGTGGAGCAGTCCTCACAATATCCTTGATATTAAAAGATGGTAATACTCCAAGGTAAAGAAGAACAAATGTTGGATAGCAGGGATCTCAAGGTATAACACAAAATGCGAACAAGTTTGTGTTGAACGGAAGGCAATAAAGTGGTCGATGATAACACAAATCATCAAGGGCAAGGACGGTATTCTCTTCATGAATCCGATTGATATCCTGGAAGAGCTCATAAGGTTGATGAAGATCACGACACATTTGTCGAGAGGTTTCAAGAAGATGTAATCAATTAGCGATGACGTCAAATCAAAGGAATGATGAAGCGAAAGGTTATTGGAACCATGGGTACGACACAAACTCGAAATCAAGCTTGCTGTTCAAGGCAAAATGATATTATGTGGAAAATCGACATAAGCTTAGCTCATCGTCGACAATTTGTGCTTCAGGAAGAAGGACCAGGTAGCACAGTTAAATTTAGCACGATAATGATATAGCCGATCAGGCTTGGGATGAAGTGATCAGGTAGAAACTTGTAAGCAAGGAAGATTGCTAAGAATGGTTGAATCGTAGAAAGGACACGATTCAGTTATCAATGTATTTGAGTGATTAACCACTCAGAACCTAGGAAACATTGGAATCGGTGAGAATGTAGTACTTGATGAAGAACTCATAAGAAGTTATGGTGTTCCGTGATAACCTCGAGATACCAGGGGGTAATACTCGACGACGGATCAAAGTAGAGGTTGGACTGGGGGATTGCTCTGTAGAAGACAAGTGCTTAAACTTGCACAGGAAGTGGTATTTAAAGGAGAACATGGTCGAAACCATGATTGAAAAAGGCCATATCCCAGATATAAGGTGAACTTATACCAAGGGAATAATTAATCTTAAAAGAAGCTTCGATGAGAAGATCTACATCGTGTCCATGGGTATGAACACAAAGTTCAAGGTCGACTCCCACTTCTCCACTGCATAACCTTTCATTTACTTCTCGTGTTTGATGAAGTTGTAGTGTTGAAATTTTATCTGGCAAAAATACCAGCAGAGTATGACTCGTGAAACTTTCAAGTTCACACATATTAAGGAAGGTATAGGTTCAACCCATCGGGGCATCGTGGAAACGTATACCACAAGCTTCAAGAATAAATATCACCAGCTCGAAAGCAAAGCAAGTTGGCAAAAATCAACGAATAGGATTTACTAATGGCATTATGTATCAGGGAAGAATTCACAAGGCGATTAATTATGAAGGACATTGCCGAATAATAATCCAACAAAGGATCTAACGGTCGATAGCGGAGCTGATGTGAGCATCGGTACACAACCAGTTGAAGAAAGAATGCGAAGGCATTGGATTACAGAAGCAACTGGCTAATTCAAAGCTCACATGTAAAAGAATTAAGATTTCCAAATCAAAGGATCAGAAGCAAAGTTCTGATTAGGGATGGATAAGTTGAATAGCCTTAGGGGTACAACCGACGGCAATTGGATTGGTTAAGAACCGGCTCATGTTTAAAATGACGTCTGAGCCAGAAAGATAATTTAAAAGGATCAAATGATGATTGCGTGCATTCGCACTCATGTTGAATCAATAGGATCAAAATGACGGTGCCTAAGGATACTAACGAATATTGCCAGACATATGGAAAGCATCCATAATGCAAGCAGACAAGTATTGCAGAGCAATAAGCTACTAAGGATTCCTGGAGGATCGAATAGTATTTCGAAGACCATTGTGAAACACATGAACAACTGGGGAATGAGCGGATACTCAATAAGGGCGAGAAATTTTCTGTAGGGGTATTCATGTGGCAAGGAACTGCAAGGCAGTAGGCACAAAATATTCTTGGAATAATAAAGAGGATTTCAGGGTATCTTGTAATAACAAGATCAACTGGGAATAAAAGTAAGAATGGCAATTGTATGTATTTATCCGTAGGGATATTTCGGTGGTAGGTAATTGCAAAAGCAACGGGCACAAAGTCTGAAAAGAGTATCGGTGAGTAACTACAAAATCTTCTGGTGCAGCCGGCAATCATCTGGACTGAAGGGGCTCTCCGGGAGAAAGTGTTTTCGAGAACCTAAAGTTAGATTTTTAGAAAATCATTTAACCCGAATAGAACAGAGATCAGAGTCCCAGAGTAAGGATCGAGGAGTAAAAGATCCTAATACCACCCAATGGCGACGTGGGCCCGTAAGGCACACAGCCATGTTAGTAAAAGTTTTGCAATGTCTAGACTCGACTTCGGCCAAGGAGTGTGAAAGGGAGATTCCTACAGGCAGTCGGCTCTGATACCAACTTGTGACACCCCCGATTCAATCGTACACTAATCATGCACGCGAACGTGTACGATCAAGATCAGGGACTCACGGGAAGATATCACAACACAACTCTAAAAACATAAATAAGTCATACAAGCATCATAATACAAGCCAGGGGCCTCGAGGGCTCGAATACAAGTGCTCGATCATAGACAAGTCAGCGGAAGCAACAATATCTTAGTACAGACATAAGTTAAACAAGTTTGCCTTAAGAAGGCTAGCACAAACTGGGATACAGATCGAAAGAGGCGCAGGCCTCCTGCCTGGGATCCTCCTAAACTACTCCTGGTCGTCGTCAGCGGGCTGCACGTAGTAGTAGGCTCCTCCGGCGTAGTAGGAGTCGTCGTCGATGGTGGCGTCTGGATCCTGGGCTCCAACATCTGGTTGCGACAACCAGGTAGAAGGTAAGGGGGGAAAGGGGGAGAAAAGCAACCGTGAGTACTCATCCAAAGTACTCGCAAGCAAGGAGCTACACTACATATGCATGGGTATATGTGTAAAGGGCCATATCAGTGGACTGAACTGCAGAATGCCAGAATAAGAGGCGGATAACTAATCCTATCGAAGACAACGCTTCTGGCAGCCTCCGTCTTGCAACATGTAGAAGAGAGTAGACTGAAGTCCTCCAAGTAGCAACGCATAGCATAATCCTACCCGGCGATCCTCTCCTCGTCGCCCTGTTAGAGAGCGAACATCGGGTTGTATCTGGCACTTGGAAGGGTGTGTTTTATTAAGTATCCGGTTCTAGTTGTCATAAGGTCAAGGTACAACTCCAAGTCGTCATGTTACCGAAGATCACGGCTATTCGAATAGATTAACTTCCCTGCAGGGGTGCACCACATAACCCAACACGCTCGATCCCATTTGGCCGGACACACTTTCCTAGGTCATGCCCGGCCTCGGAAGATCAACACGTCGCAGCCCCACCTAGGCACAACAGAGAGGTCAGCCCGCCGGTCTAAATCCTATGCGTGCAGGAGTCTGGGCCCGTCGCCCATTGCACACCTGCATGTTGCGAGGGCGGCCGGAAGCAGACCTAGCAACCTCCATTACAAAGGAAGTCACGTTACGCTGTCCAATCCGGTGCGCGCCGCTCCGTCGCTGACGTCAAGAAGGCTTCGGCTGACACCATGACGTCGAGTGCCCATAACTGTTCCCGTGTAGTTGGTTAGTGCATATAGGCCAGTAGCCAGACTCAGATCAAATACCAAGATCTCGTTAAACGTGTTATTATAAAGTAACAGTCGGGGGCCGTCGGGAACCCAGGCCCACCTCTACCGGGATGGAGCCACCTGTCCTTTCAGCACCCACATCAGGATCACTTGCGGGTACTCAACGAGCTGACCCGACTTTAGTCACCATCTGTATAATATATATGTATGTATAGTATATACCCGTGATCGCCTCCCGAGTGATCACGGCCCAATAGTATAGCAAGGTAGACTGACAAGAATGTAGGGCCAATGATGATAAACTAGCATCCTATACTAAGCATTTAGGATTGCGGGTAGGGTATCAATGACTGTAGCAACAATGACAGGCTATGCAACAGAATAGGAGTAACCGAACAGTAACATGCTACACTACTCTAAAGCAAGCACTATAGAGAAGAATAGGCGATATCTGGTGATCAAGGGGGGGGGGCTTGCCTGGTTGCTCTGGCAACTAGGGGTCGTCAACTCCGTAGTCGAACTGGGCAGCAGCAGCGTCGGTCTCGTAGTCTACCGGACAGAAGAGGGGGAAGAAACAGTAAATACAATGCAAACATAAGCATGACGATGCATGACATGACAATGAGCGGTGTTAGGTGTGCCCTAACGCGGTAGTAGGTGATACCGGCGAAAGGGGGAAACATCCGGGAAAGTATCCCCGGTGTTTCACGTTTTCAGACAGATGAACCGGAGGTGAAATGTTGCAGGTTCACTATGCTAGGGACGCGTGGCGGATGAACAGGCTGCGTATCCGGATTCGTCTCGTCATTCTCAGCAACTTTCATGTAGAAAGTATTTCCATCCGAGTTGCGGATTAAAAGATATGATTTTCTAAAGATTTCATTAATTTCCGGAATTTAATTAATTATTTAAATTAATTCAAAAATGGATTTATGGCGTCAGCATGATGTCATGCTGACGTCAGCAGTCAATAGTGGTTGACTGGTCAACCTGACCGTGGGTCCCACTGGTCAGTGACACATTTTAATTAAACATTTTAATTAACCTAAGTAGTATTAATTAGGGTTGGGCCCCACTATCATTGACTACTTAATTAACTAATTAACTGATCAGGTTAACTAGGTAACTAATGTGTAATTAGTTTAATTAGTTGTTTTAATTTAATTAATCAAAATTAATTAAGTTAATTATTTCTTTAATTAATTAATTAATTAACTATTTTTATTTTATTTTTATTTTTAAATACGTTCTACGGTGGGGCCTGCCTGTCATAAGCCCCTGGGGCGTTAGTGGGTTCGGACGCTAGCGGGTGCTAGCGAATGTTGGGCAGGGCACAGCCCGAGCGGGCGCATGCCCAGGGGGGCGCGGGTCGGCAGACCCGGTAGGTCGCCAAGGCAAGGGAGGGGCAGTGGCCACGGCGAGGCCGGTCGCCTGAGGCGGTAGCGGCGAGGACGGGCGGTGGAGGCAGCGGTGGTGGCCGGAGACGGCGCAGCAGCGGCTGCAACCTTGCGGGAGCCGCGACAGTGGCCGTGGGGTGGCTTGGCCGGAGCAACAGGGGGCGGCGCTGGGGAAGAAGGAGGTCGACGCGGTGGACAGTGCGCACGGAAACAGGGGCGGCCAGGCGGTAGTGGTGGCCGAGTGCGGCCACGGCGGGCGCCGTCCGCAGCGTCAGTAGTGCGCGGTGAGCGCGGACGGGACGAGGGAACAACGGGTCGGCGCGGTGATGGGCGCGACCGAGCGGCCGAGCGCGCGCACTGGGCGGCCAGGACGCGTGGGAGGGGGCACGGTCGAGCGCAACGACGGCGCGAGCGCAGGGAGCAGAGGGGAGTGGACAGGGGCGAGGCCTCACAGGGGTTCGCGGGGTCCGTGGCAGCGTGGGTCGAGGGGGGCGACGGGGACGACGAGCGACGTGGGAGCAGGCCGGTCGGGAGGAGGAAGCAGGCCGGCGGGGGAGCTCCGGGCGCCAGCGTGGTCCACTGGCGGCGACGGGCGACGGCGTCAGGTACCGAGC
>NC_041385.1:554446117-554458669 GCF_002162155.2 Triticum dicoccoides
GTTGTTTTTGTTTTGTTTTTGTTTTCCTTTCATTTGTTTCTTTTTATTTATTTTCCTTTTTGTTTTATTCAATTTAAAATATTTATGTATTTTCTAAAAATGTGTTTACTTCACCATAATTATCTATGCAATATTTGACACGGTCCGAACATTTTTGTTTTAAAGTTTGAAAACTTTGTTTGTTTGCCAAAATTCAAGTTTGAATTCGAATCATTTTGAACTAACGCGAGATTAGCGACAGTAACGGAGGTGACATGGCGTCATTAGCAGAGGTTACTGTAGCTTGATTATCCGGGCGTCACACATACACTAACAAATAGAAGCACCCTCATTATCTTAATGGGTAAAGTTAGCAACATAGTAGTCTTGCTCAAAGAGAGGTATTAGTTTATTTAATTAGTGCCAATTAGCTCAACTCAACACTCGAAGCATTGCCATTTATCATAGGTTGCAAAACTTAAAAGTGCAAAGATAAAGGAGTTCTCATGACAGTAGCACGATACAAATAGAGATGACAGCAAACTAATATGGATGAAGGACTTAGGCCCGTACCAACCTGAGAAGAAAAGCTTATTCATGTAGTCCCATAAGAGATGATAAAGCACTCACTGGAATCATACAATAGTATATATTTTTGTGCACTTCAAATGTATGGTTGAAATCACTCTTGTTTACCAGTGCTGAGATTATGTCGAAAGATTATCAAGAACTTCCAGCGGAGTTAAAGCACTGGCTGGGATACAGTTCATTGTATTGTCTTGTGTAGTTCCACTAAAATGTATGATTGGCACAACATGATCCCTGTTTGCACAAGTAGGAACAAGGTGAAACCTTCATTAGCTTAGTGAGAAAGGATAGGAAGACATTAGCATATTACTCAAACAGTAGCATCAAATTCATGATGGACAATACGCAAAACATTGCCTCATTGAACCAATGGCAATAAATTGACATGCAAAACAATAGCACTATTATGTCATGACACTAATAATATTCCATCCCTGCTCCACCACATGATTCACCTCCATAGACAAACATTCACACGTACATGATTTAGCATAGGGTCCTACTAAAGATTTGTTTTACTCCAACAGGAAAATTAGGCAGTAATAAATTAGTGGTACTTAAGTGCTCCTAATTAATTAAGTGAGACAGCAGAAGTGGAAGGGCTCCCTGGAGGATCGTCTCACATGTAAGGTAGTCGTTGCCGGAGCCCTTGAATAGCCTCGACTGAGGCCTCTGGCTTTAGCAAGATCGCCTTGGCACTGTTTATTCTTCTTCTTCTTCCTCTTCATGCTATGTTTCTATTTCTCCTCACCAGTTGGTGAAACCAAGTACATGATTGGCCTTCTAATTCAGAATTGGTTTTTTCAGTGAGGGAGTACAAGTGTACTAGTAAAAAACAGCATTATTTTCTCATGGCAGTCGGAAAATAGAGATGAACACATGCATTAAATATCATTCTTACCTAAAGGAAGGTTATGGCGCCAATATGGATGATGAGGATTGGAACACAGATCTCCCTTTGTGCAGTTCCACCAAAATGAACCAACTGTTCCATCTAACATTCCAGTTAAACAGCACAAAAGTCACTTCTTTTAAGAAGAGTTTTGTGCAGTGCACCATAAGGTCACAATAGCAACCAGGTGAATTGGATATCCCTATTTGCACAAAAAGGCACAGAGGAAACAGTCAGAGTCTCAAACAATTACAGGCAAAAACATTTGGCTAAACTTGTCAGAGTCTCAAACAATTACAGGCAAAAACAGTGGCATGGCTTCATTTTTACCAGGGACATTGTATTAAGAACAACTAAGGTTGCGTTCGGTTCACAGGTTTGGTGCAGGATTTTTGTAGGAACACAATTCCTACCGTATTCTTTCCCTTCCAACCGTTCGAAACACGGGAAAGGTGAATAGTGTTTCCTAGGAAATCTGGTCTGGTAGTACTGATTCCATCGGATTAGAAACATCCATGCGCTGCTCATTTTTTAGGCGGAAGGCCGAGGCAGGCGCTCGCTGCCATGCGTTAGATAGGTTGTTGTGCTGTGTTTGCCGGAATAAAAAGGTCAACATATGTGTGGTACGTGAGGTGAGGACAAGAGTAGTCACTGTGCAGCTGAATAAACAAATAGCATCTCATACTACCAAGCATGCTACTCTAAAAAAACAAATATGTACATTTTGTAGTCCATCCGAACACATTCTCTTGAGAGTTTCCTCCGGTTTGTTGTTCCATAGTTTTATATCTACATTCCTTTCCTATTCCTCTATTTTCATCAAGACTTATGTTTTCTGCCCCTTTATTCCGACTGGAGCCTAAATATTTGGTATAAGGGCATGGGACAGTGGGTGCACCAGCAGTACAGCACCATGTACGTAAACAGGGGCATAAAGTGGTGATTCATAGTTTGTTGCCCCGAGAAACAAACATCCAAGAAACATACTATCTGGGTTGGTCCCATTTTTGTTCACTCTAGCCACCTACTCCTATGTGTGGATAGCAAATCTAGTCCTGGTCATACCACTGTGTACAGCGTTACCCCTATATTTCCCTTTTCTACCAAGAGACCGGTTGGATGACCAGTCTGTACTACTTTCATCCCCTTTCCTTCCTGTTTGTACCAAGTCCGATGTACATACTAAATTCCCCCACCCCTACTTTATTTCAATGACAAGTATTTTCGGACGGAGGGAGTACAAGATTCGACTCCATGAAGTAGCTTTACCTCTAACAATAGAAGGAAAAAAATAGGTGACGTCGGACCATCCGATCGAGAGGGGCTGAGAGGTAGAAAATGATGCACATGCAGCGACGTAGCGAGCTGGGGAAGTAGAGCTAAGACGGTTTCGAACGATGATATACCTAAAGGTCGTCGGGATGTGGATAGGTGGGCGGTGGGAGGCCGGATCCGCCCACAGGCAACGACGAAGGGATCGGAGGACCTCCCGCGCCGGCGCTCGGCCAGAGATAACGGTGCGGCTGGCAGTGGGTCTCCTCCCTCGCTGTCGACGACGGCCTAAACGCTGCCCCTCCTCCCCTTCACCGGCGGAGGGGGATACGTCCGGATCTGTAACCAGCGGTGAGGATAGAAAGCCAGTGTTTTTTGAAGGGATAAAGACAGGGTTACTACCCCTATCTTGTTTAGATCTGGCAAGGATGAGAGTGTGTGAATAGAGCAGCCCTAGCAAGCAAGCGCGGAGGCTCCGGCCTATATATTAGTGGGGTAGTTTTCCTTTTTCATTCCATCAAAACAATCGTTTAAAATTGTGTACTATACTACATGCCAGGTCGCGGGTTTTTTTAGTTGTTGATTGTTTTTTGAGATAGCTACCCGCTTGTTCCAAGTGGTGTTACGGTGTGCCAGGTCGCACTTTGTATCATTCAAATCTGGTAGTACTACAAGTCCCTCCATTAAATGAACAACCACCCCCTCGTAAAAATTGTCAACAAGCCCACGGCTAAAATTAGCGGAAACGTGGGTTTCCCCAACATGCATTATTATTTATATTTTCTACTCCCTCCATTCCTAAATATAAGTCTTTTTTATTAGCCACACCTAAGACAAGAATTTTTTTTATTAGCAGTGAACCCCACATGTCATAGACACAAAAATTGTGGCAAGATTCCTTTAGGCAAAAGTGTGTCTAACAATTTGAGCAACTAAGGTTAGGCAAGTGTGGGAAAAATAATGTGGCAACATAAGACAAACATAGTAACAATCCAAACAGCCCCGTGATTTTTTGTGACATGCATGAAAATTTGGTTAGTTAAATTTATAGTCAAAATTTGGCAAGGTGCATCAAATCAACACATGCAAGTATCAAAAGGAAAGTCACGGCATACATGCATGCGTTGTACTCCCTCCGTTTCCAAATATAAGTCTTTTTAGAGATTGCAACAAGTGACTACTCCCTCCGTTCCTAAATGTAAGTCTTTTTAGGGATTCCACTACAAACTACATACGGATGTATATAGACATATTTTAGAGTGTAGATTCACTCATTTTGTTTCGTATGTAGGAGTAGTTCATAGTGAAATCTCTAAAAAGACTTATATTTTGGAATGGGGGAGTACATACAAAGCAGAATATGTCTACTCCTACATACGAAGTAGCCCATTTGAAATGTGTAAAAAGAGTTTTATTGAATGCAGTGCTTTGATGTGCCACGTCAACTCGTACAAGCCCGAGAAATTTGATTACTACGACGCCCTCTCCCTCGCGGACTGAGCTCCGGTGCCTTAACTGCACCTGCCTTTGGCTGCATGACAGGTGGGCCAACCACCTCTTGGGCCCACCTATCATGGACGCAAAGGCAGGAGCAGTAAGTAGAAGCTTTCGCTACACGCTATCCCTCCCGCACGAGGTGGACGGACATGCAGCAGTGGATTCGATACTGTAGAAGTAGGAGTAACATCATTGTTCGTCTTCTCGAAGAGGCGAAGAGCCAAGTGCAAACCGAACATGGCAGTTGCGAACACTCGCGTGGTGTGGTTCCTTGGAGTACTAGCCAGGCTCTTGCATGAGACAAAATTGCTATTGTTTAACAATTAAACTCCATTATCCATTGGTTGATACTCATTCTGCATAGGTCCACGCGCTTAGCACCGTTTCCTCCTGGGGTCGCCAATGTTTATTTGCTAATTAATAGCATTCCATGCAATGAACTAGCCATTGCAAGTCATTAAAAGCATGCACACCTCTCATCTCTTATTAGTTGATACGTATGTCAAGAAACAAGAAACAAGGTAGAAGTTAATGCATCGCGCCTAAGTGTTTTGGGACTATTTGGTTTTCGTAAGATGACTTACACACCTAGATGGAGGGAGTAGTATAGACCTGTAAACCGGAAAGGAGTATTTGCCTTTCTAGAGATTTCAACAAGTGACTAGACTTCGGCTCAAAAAAAACAAGTGACTAGACTACACCTTGTGCAGTACCCCCTCCCCTCCGGTTTATAGGGCTCAAATCTCAAATCTCATGAACCAAGGCATTTTGCGATTGGAGGAATGTATCTCGTACTTTACAAAACTACCCTAATTAAACTCATGCATTAATTACGTAGTTCTCTCCTTTTCCTCTCCGCCTTGGTCGCGGTGCACAATATTGAGCACTCCTATATGACTAGCCGCTCTATCTACAAGCGGGACAATCAGTTATGCTGCTATATTTTCATTCCAATAATCTTCTTTTTGTGAAGCACTGACCGATTCTCACATCCTATTCTTTTCCCGTTTTCATTGCGATTGTGGTTTCCTTTCGATTGCTTTTTGTTTGTCAGTTCATTGATGGATCCTGGAGCACTAGGCAAAGAGTTGCCGGCGGACAACCCACTAGAGACAGCGATCTCCAGGAAGCGAGCACCGACCAACGAGTTGACCATGTTGGCGGGCCAACCCATGGAGACGAAGAACTCCAAGAAACAAGCACTGGCCAAAGAGTTGAGGACGTTGGCGGACGAACTCCTCAAAGAAAGTTGGAAGAACAGCAAGGGCCCCACCGTGCCTACCCCAGGAGCTCTGATTGCCACCTATGTGAGGCTCAAGACCGAGTTTGAGGAGATAGTCGCCGTTGAGAAGCAGTATTCCCCTGGCAAGGTGATGGCCCCCATCGAGGACGAGGAGATGGCCCCCGAAGGGATGAGATCCCCCGGTGAGCTGCACAAGGTAAAAAATAATGGCTTATTACCATAGTTGTGGTTTTTGATTATTTGCAATGTGCTTGTTTTTTGATTATTTGCAATGTGCTTGCTAATATGTTAGTGTTGTGCAGGTGCCAGTGGTTGTCCTTGATGATTCCGATGTCGTGGCCCGTCCTGTTGGCATCGCCCCGGAGATCAATTCCGATGCCGCTGTCCATCCTATGGACATCGCCCCAAAGATCGATTCCGATGTCGCGGTCAGTCCTGTGGACATCGCCCCAGAAATCGATTTTCATGCCGTTGTCCGTGCTGTGGTCATTGCCCGAGAGATCGATGACAAGAAATAGTTGGTCGCGCTAATCCTTCAGGGTAGTTTGCATTGCCCTGTGTTTAATTACCAGAATGATGCGTGTTATCAAACCATCTTAGGGCTAGTGCACTGTCTTGTGTGGGTGGATCTTGCTACTTTTGTTTGATAGTGAATCATGCGATGAATCATGCGAACCCTCTCCAAGTTATGGAAACAGATGTATCCTCACCAGCTTTTGATGTAATATATGGCATGCTTAGATGTAAGTTTGAACTGTTTATCATATCAGCAGGGCTTGTTTGATGATTCTTGGTGTTAGTAGGCTAGCTACTGTGCGAGCTATAGTACTTGCAAAACACTCACCGAAGAGAAACGTTGGGGCTGATGAGCTCGTGGTACCCTTATACTTATCCCTCGTCGATCGACCAATAGCCCTAGCTCCTAAAATTGTAGGCTTAGCGATCGATCAGACAATAGTCGACATACATTCAGGCCTCATTTGATTCATAGGGTAGGAAAATCGTAGAAAAAGTACAGAGAACGTGCAACACAAAATCATAGCAGTGCAGAGATGTACTCCCTCCGTTCCAAAATAGATGACCTAGGCGGGCTAGTTTGGCCTAGTGGGTTTCAGTGATATGACATGGTACAGTGCCATCCAGTCTTCGCGTGTGGTAGCAGTATTGCGGGTACAGTAAGTTTTCTTGAAGAAGCAGAATTCAACGAAGTCATGATGGTTCCTTCGTCCGAACAACTTACGGTGGGAAAGGTTGGGCCTGCGATACGACCGGGGTAGACCAGGATAATTTTGTGCATGGCAGGTGGACCAGGATGGTCGACGTCCCAAATGTCGGCGAATGAAAGTATTCTTTCCAATATAGAGGACGAGCAACGAGTATTCATTGTTTATTTTTGATGAAAGCTATTGTCTCCATTGTTACTCCTTGACTTTGTCAATGCCTCTCTCTCCTCCACATAAGCGGGGACTACTTGCTATGCATGCAGCGGGCAGCTGGCGTCTTGAGGGGCCAGGGCGGTGAGAGCGGGCTCCGGAAGCGTTCCGGACTCCAGCATGGACCACCTCACATTATCACCATATATTTCTTGGAGTCCGTGCGCGGCGGGCGGGCGATCTCTTCTCCCTCCCCCATTTCTCTCTTCTCAGCCGACGCCCACCGAGCGATTAGATTTCGGCTATCGACAGTTTATTCAATTACAGTCCCACATGTCAGTGAAATTGCAAGACAACGCGTGTCCCCTTTGGTGAGAGGCGTGCGAGCCGGACTGTCGGGGTTGCGACGCGTACGAGTCGTAAGTGTGTCGCCTTTTCCTTTAGAACTTGCGAAGCGTAACATTTTCGTGCAATCGATAGATAGAAATCCAGAACAAAATGACGAGGGCGGTGTTTTCCCGCTCGTTAGGCGGGCTAGTTCAAGTGATATGATGTGCTACAGTGCCGTCCACTTGCTCCATTTTTATGTAAGCACGAGTTTACACTCGTACGCAGGAGGAGTGCGAAACACCGCGGATCTGATTTTGATCGAGGGATAACTGTTCCCTACCAAATAATGGAAGATTGTTAGCGATTATAGCATGATAGTTAGGGCATCTCCAGCGCTGGCCCACAAATTTACACCGGCATCTGTCCGAGGACACTGATGGATGCCATCCGATGCTGCCCGCATACCTTTCGACAACTATATGAACTAACCGGACGAAATTCGTACAAACAAATTAAATTTCAAATTAACTGGATGAAATTCATTACATTTCGAAAACTTTTCCTACAAACTGGACAAAATTCATTACATATTTTGCACAAACCGTACTAAACCTACTGTAAACCTAATCTAAACGATTGTCGGCGCCCGACCACCAAGTCCGGCCATGAACCCGAGAAAGCCGGCCATTGCCTTTGCCTCCTCCTCATCCGCCTCGATAACCTCCTCCTCCGACCGGAGCAAAAGGTTATGAAGATTTCTGCCTCCACGTCGCCGTCAAGCGGCTAATTGGCCGCCGATGTTTACCCCACCAAGCTTGGCGTCGACTGAGTGGAGTAGCGGTGGCCTTCCCGGGACCAGAGCTGCGGTGACCTACCGTGCACTACTCTTCCTCGCTGCCGGCTGCGCCCGCGCACGGGCGCTGACTTCGTGGTCGTGGCGGCCGAGGGCGGCCCGGGGGGTGCCGGCGATCTCCTTCGTTTGCTCCTGCGACAGTACGTCGAAGAGAGCTTTGGAGCGCGCCCGGAGCGGAGCCGCCGATGTCCCTCGTCTTCTCCTGCGACAGTACGTCCAAGAGAGCTTTGGAGCGCCACGAGGCCATGGTTGAAGTGGTGCCAATAGAAGGAAGGCGTCGGAGGAGAATAAGTGTGGGTCTTTGGCTATGGCTGGGAGCTGGGGCTCAAGCTAATATAGCGGGCGAATGGCAATGAGCCGCGGCAGACGGATGGACAAATGGCGCCGGAGTAGGTTCGTGGGGCGTGAATGCGGACGCTGCTTCAGTGACTTAACCGCAGATGCGTTTGGGTGTCTGACATGTGGGCCTAACAGGCGTCTGGCCCGCATGTCAATGACAGACCAATTGCACCTGCAGTTAAGTCCAGTGAATGCGGCATTGACATTCTGGAGAGACAGTGACCGTTTCAGGCGCATGCGGACTGTTTGACTGGTCAACCATACAAATACGGAGCTATACGCTGAGCCAGCGACCGTATAATCACCATATCTCATATACAATGATCAAAGTGAGCTATCAAGACAAGTTCGATGACCGCCAATGCATTTTACTCGGTAATAAATGACCAGGATTGAAGGGGAATCCTAATTTGCTCCGTCTTCTATCCTTGAGCTCTTGACAAACCAATGCACTATACGGTTGTCTGGCCACTCCACCCCAGAGCTCTCACCAAGCGTCGTTCATGCCACTGCGCCGCACACTAACCGGTAAGGCAGCGATGGCATCCCACCACGCCGAGTTTTTCACCACCCACGAACGCACACAAAATGGTAGGGAAGCGATGGCATCCCGCCGTGCCGAGTTCATCGCCGCTCGCGACCTCACAACTACGTGGGAGGAATTTGAATATGCCAAGGCCGAATGGGCGGTAGAGCAAGAGGCGGCCAAAGCCGCACCAAGGGAGCAGAAAAGTCAGAAAGCACTCAAGAAAAGAGAGGCCCACCACCGCAAGAAAGAAAAGGACGCACGCGCTGCTGCGGAGAGGTCGGTGGAGATCCAAGCAAGGTGGGGTGTCACCGACAAAGCCGAGAAGGAGAACGACGGCGTCTGGCCAGCATGTGAGAAGTAGTATTACTAGTAGTTAGTGTGTGTGTGTTTGTGTCTAAGTACGAGCATGTACCATTACTACTAGTTACTACTGTAGTTTTAGAGCAAATTACCAGTACATTAGCCTACACTAAGTGGAAAAATTCCTATCATATGCATCAAATGGCATCTCTTTCTCTATAGGAATTGAGATGCATGTCATCTCACTTCCTATGATTTTCATATTCCTATCCTATGAACGAAAGGAGGCCTCTGTTGGAGTAAATACTGTAGCTAGCAGTACTGCTGGTACAGTAGTTTTCTTCAAGAAGCAGAATTCAACGAAGTCATGATGGTTCCTTCGTCCGAGCAACTTCAAAGTGGGAAGTGGGCCTGTGATTTGACGGCTCATTAGTCATTGTTACTGCGGCACGACGACCTGGGTGACTCTCCCTTGGAGTTCTGCATGCATGGCAAGTGGACCGGGATGGTCGACGTCCCACATGTTGGCGAATGGAAGTATTCTTTTCGATATCGAGGAGCAAGGAAACCGCTTGGTATAGTATCACTGCTGATTGGTTTGCAAAAAAAATAGTATGACTGCTGATTTATAATTATTTTTTATTTATGATGAATGCTAGCGTTTCAACTCTTACGATGAAGGGTGCCAAACACGGCACGTGCTGGATGTCCCACACATCAGCGAAAGGAGTGGGACATGAACAGCGTGGTAGAGCCCGGCGTAAAAAAACAGCGTGGTAGAGCGTCTCCACTTCTTCCACTTCTGGGTCGGAGACCACACGTAGTAGTACTTAGTTGTATGAATGATACAAAGTGCGACCTGGAGAGAAAGACACGTCTAGTTGGAAGGTCTCGGGGCATACACGTAAACAAATATAAAAGTTAATACGTGCCTCCAACTAATATAGTAATAGTAGAGTACTTAGACACGTACTCCATAACATCACCATGCATTGCATGTACAACATTTAGTGGTAGTACGTAGTAAGAGACAAATGCCGCCCAAGAGTTCCCTTCTCGACCTACTTTTGGGTGTTTGGTACAGTGTATGGAGGGTGCATGAGTCCACACTAGTTTAGCACAAATACACTAGAAGCATGCATGAAGAGAGCATGCATGAAGAGGGGTGTTGAGTTGAGCATGCATGAAGAGGGAACAACTATGCTGAGACGAGAACGCAACCAAACACACCCTGTATGCCACACATGTTCATACCATTTGTGCCTTTCTACTTCACTTACTGCGCTATATTACTTAGGTTCGTACATCCACTCCTGGGTACATGTCCGTCTCGTAGTTCCAGTGCCACGTGTTCTTCATATAGATGGAACAATCGTTGCATAACATGTGCGCCTTGATGCTAGATGTCTCGCGTGTTGGCAAAAGGATGAACAAAGCTCACGTAAAAAAATAGAGTGGAAGAACATAGATTCCGGACGACCGAGAAGGAGCAAGGAACCTCGTGGTGGAGCGTCTGCACTCATAATATTTAATATTATTCAGCAATATAAATTAACCAATCATCTCCACAGTGGACTGGAAGAGTACGAAACACGGCAGCCCAGTGTAGTTACATCATACACTAGTACATGGCTAACCCACGCTATCACCATATTTCTTGGCTTCCGTGCGACACCTATCTCTAGTAATTCAGCAGCATGTATCGCTTCTCCCTCCTCGTCTCTATCAAAGTGCGGCGGGCTGGCGTTTCTGCCGTCTATTGAGGTCGATTAACTATCACATGTTACCGACATGCCAAGAGCATTCTAAAAAAAATTCCTTTCACATTCCAATTTCAAAAACAAAAAAATCCTTTCACGTACGAATTTGCCTGTATGCTTTGAGCAACTTGCATGTCCTATACTGCTCCTGTTTGATACTCTAACTTAGCTAGGGGTTAGACTAACTCATGACTAACCCTGAACTAACTATAGCCAAAGAGGTGTTTGGGTGACAGGGTTAGATTGACAATAAATGCACTTCATGGAGAGAGAAAAGTGAATTTTCAGTGGTCCCAGTGAGAACTATCTCCAGTTAGCACCTCTTGGGTGGGATAGTTTTTTTTTTGGTGGGTTCGGTGCAACTTGCTCCAATTTAAACCCTCATGCTTGGATACTTTAGGGCTATTTGAGCCCCAACTAGCTCAAACTAACTCTAACCCATGGATCCAAACAGGGCCTATGGCCAGTCTCGACGCGGAGCAGTCGCGTGCACCGGGAAGCGGCGCTCTCTCGGCCGTCGCGCCACTTCAAAGCCGGCGCCAGTGAGAGGTCCCCTCCGCTCTGGCCGGGCATTAATGTGGCACTGACGCTCCAGGCGACGCTGACCGTTTCACACGGGAAGCGCGCGCTGGCAAGGTAGTTTGCAAAACTACTCAATTATTGCACTGAGTTTCCTAAGAAATTGTGGTAAAAAAACGTTACTCCACAGCCCACTTCCCTTCTCCTTCCTGCTCGTGATTTACGTGGCCATGTTAACGTGGTTGTGTCAAAAAAATGTCACTTCCTACTCGTGATTTGCGTTATATAATTACAAGCAAGATTCTCGTGCATTGCACGGAACATCAATATGCATTTTTTTACAAAACACCTGTTGTGATTGACCCATGCAGGAGTAATTCCATGTGTAAAAACTAATGATATCTCGAGAATTTTATCGGAAAACTGGTATCTCGAGAATGTCATCGAAAAAATGAAAGATGAGAGATAAGGCGAGGAGGAGTGGAGCATGGTGGTGACTGGTGGTCGAAATGGGCAGAGGCATGGGGATGGACGGTGCCGGCAGGCGGCAGCGGCCACCATGCATGCTAGATTGTTCCAGAGACTTTTCCTTTTTTAATTGCTGAGCAATGAGGTTGCGGGAGATAATGATGTGGAGAGAGGTGCGGGTATCTTTTGTAAAATTATCATAGTTTGCTTCCTATCCGTCAGATATAGATCATACAGTCGGTATTACAAGATGGCAGGCACACCATCATCGCCAACTCGTTTTTTTATAAGGGTATACAGATGATAAGTTTGCTGACTACTAAAGTAAAGTGGAATATGTCCATGTTATGCAAGTAAATAAAGGTGATTGTTTATCACACGGGTAAGGTTGGATGAAGGGTGGTAGAAACAAATGCTCCGCCTAGAGCATGTGTGTGTGAGATGGAGTCTTAGTGTGTGGTGTGTGTGTGTGTGTGTGAGAGAGAGAGAGAGTGTGTGTGCGAGAGAGAGAGGAGAGAGAGAGACTGAGTCTTAGTTTGTGTGTGTGAGAGAGAGAGAGATGGAGTCTAAGTGTGTGTGGGGGGTGCATGTGTGTGTGTGTGTGTTTGTG
>NC_041385.1:554459103-554488020 GCF_002162155.2 Triticum dicoccoides
GGGGGGCGCGTGCGTGTGTGTGTGTGCGCGCGTGCGCGCGCGCGCGTGTGTGTGTGTGTGTCCCGGGGTCCTCTATGGAGGATGTAATTTAAGTGTGCATGGCTTCATCATAGAGAGGTGATGTGTATGGCAGAGGCCACCAACGATGGGGTGCGAGAGAGAAAATGCCCGTAGGAGGGAAGAGAAGGTGCGTGCGCGTGAGTTGACATCGAGAGAACGTGTTTGTTTGAGAGACACCACGGAAGACTACTATATATCGATGGTGCATGTAGGTGGGAATTAAACAAAGGGATGGTCTTATTGGTTTCGGGGATATAGGGGAAGAGTGAGAGGCGCGCGGGGCGGGGGGGCGGTAGCCAGAAGGAGATTGTTAAGTGTGAGTGTGTGTTTTGCCCATCCAGGAGGAAGTTATGTGCACAAAAGAGGAGAACGATTCGATGTGGCGTTAGGATTGAGGGTAATTAACTACGTATGGAGACACAGAGACCTTGAACGTGCATGTGTGAGAGGTATACACGTATACGTGGGATGTGTGTGTGTGCGCGCGCGCATGATCGAGATAAAAGAAAGAAGACATAAGTCCTAAGATCAACGACATGGGAGAGACGGATTGGTATGACAATATGCATGCATGTGAGAATGCAGGGAAGAAGGCCCGACAATTTACCATGTGTTTTTGTCTTTAAGAGATAGTGGCATGGGCTGGAGCATGCATCTATGGCGAGCAGAGGGGGTGAGAAGCAACGATTGTGCAAAAGAGATCAACCTATAAATGCATATGTATGGATAGACATGTATAGTGTGGGTGATAGGAAGCAAGACTCCGTGCGAGAAAGAAATGTTGACGGAGAAACTACAGATAGATACAGAGATGGAGATGCTAGCTAGAGAGACATCCGTTAGTTTGGGTGTCGGAAATGACCGTCGGGTGGTTCAAACGGTGAAGTTATATATGTGTGTGAGAGGGCACTTGACTGCATGCATGTAGAGAGAAACATATGTAGTGTGCGTGATAGGAATCAAGAGTGAGGGCGAGAAAGAAGGTTGATGGAGAAACAGATAAATAGAAAGATAAAGATGCTAGCTAGTGTGCGCTAGAGATAGGAGTCGAGTGGATCAGAAGGTTGGGTTATGTGTGTGGGTGTGAGAGAGAGATAGAGAGAGGGTGCATGTGAGTCACATACAAACAAATGTCAGAGAGAAATGAGATCCAGAGAGACGGAGTTTTGTGTCTGCGAGAGAGAAAGATATTTCACAACGAGAGTGATAGCTAGAGAGACATATGAGGGAACGCAAGATATCTCTAGGGAGAGAGGGTGTGTTTGAGCGACATACAAGAGAACAATGGAGAAATATGAGACCCTGGGAGACAGAGTTTGTGTTTGTGTGTGAGAGAGAGATATTGAAGAGGAAGAGTCGTAGGTTCTCATATGTAAGGACCGAAAGACATCTCTGTATGAGGGGTGTGCGAGTGGCACACATGGGAATAGTTGAGAGAAATGAGACCCCGGGAGACAAAGTTTTGTGTTTGTGTGAGAGAAAGAGATTCCACATGGAGAATCATAGCTAGAGACACATAGCAGGGAGCGAGATATACTTAGAGAGAGAGATAGAGTGATGAAGGTCGATGGAGAGAGTACCATTAGTGTGTTACGAAGATAAAAGATCATTGTCGACATGCAGGTAGTACGAGAGATGCCTGAGAGACGATGAACGCGTATAGGTCCAGAGAGATAGTCCTATATAAGCATGAGTGATAGCTATATGAGACGAATATCTGGATTAAAAGGGATTTAAATATTTAAATTGGAGATCACGACATCAATAATATCATAACGCAAATTAGTGTATCAAACATGCATATTCATTTGAATTTGGGCACATGTGTAATGTTATATAGTTTATCAATATTGGTGATCCATAGATTCTTCAATTACAAACAATGCATGGTTTATATGCAATTAGTGTCTAAACGGGATTACACTATATGTTGCGTGTGTGAAACACATTATACATGTTTGAGAAGTTAAAAAAACCGCATGAAACACACATTAATTCGAGACAGTTAGCGAGGAATGCATACATTGGATTTCAACATAAAGTGGTTTCAAATATTTGAAAATCCAAATTGATGGATACAACCTTATGAATCTGAGATCATGCCATTTGTAAACCATATTTATGTATAAATGGTGTTGTGCTTTTGAAAGTATATATGTAAAAAATGATGTATATAGAATGTAATTCCAATTGAAAATGGATCCCGCCCGAAAAAAAATAGTAGAATACAAACGGGATTCGAATTGAGTTGGCACGGTAAACGTGCACTGTGCAAAATTTGAACGAAGCGAGGAAAGTCGCAGTAACCGCCCGAAACCAAAATCTGCGAGATGGAAATCACTACTGCCTATCCGTGCTGCGCAAAGCCTATCTACAAGATTTCTATAGGTTTCGATAGGGGTAGGTTTGTAATTTCACCCAAATGTGACGTAACTGCCTCTCACCCGGATTCATACACGGTGGGCGCCAAAACACAGTGTGCCCTCGGCCGAAATCGACTCCCTCCCCGATTCATATTCATACACGGTGGGCGCCAAAAACAAACTCTCGTCGGCAAATATTTGGTGTATGCGAGATTACCGTCCTATCCCCAACCGACTAATGTTGCTGTGATGTAGTAGAAATTTGAAACGGGGGCTAAGTTTGTAAATTTCCTCGCATTTGAGACAAGTGTGTCCTGACTACATGGTTCCCCCCTTCCTCTCTACCTCCATTTTCCCCATTCGTACTCCGTGGGCGCCAAAACACCCTCTCGACCCCACCCTCCTCCGTCCGCCACCCCATCCACCGCCGTCCTCCTCCACCATGCTGGAGCTGATACCCCGACGCCGCCGTCCATTACAAGAGACCGACCTCTCTCATCCACGCCTTCGGACCGGGATCCTTGCATCCCGTCCTCTCGCTCATCCCCGCCGTCGTCCACCTTGCTGGTGCCGCTCCTACGACCGTCTCATCCACCGCGCCCCGCCGCCACCGTCTACCCTCCTAGATCTGCTTCCACGCCGCCGACAGCCATCGCTACCGCAGCACCGTCAAATTCTCACCAGATGCGTACACGGTGCCGCACCAGAGGCGGTACTCTTTCGTATCTGCTCAACTTATTTATCGCAGCAAGAAAATAGATCGTCACTGCTTTACTCTGATTTCTTGTCTTGGTTGCGAAGTTGCCTTTGTCCGGTTTGCACCTTTAGATCCGCCATGGCACGCTCAACACTATACTCCCAATGCTTATGGTTTTCCCCTTTTATATTCCACACTAGTTAAATCATAGTAGACTAAATTTCAAAATTGGGTCAGTCGATTTTTCAGAGCTCGCCGGAGTTCGCCGGTGCGATCCAAGGGGCTCGGGTGGTTGTGGGGCCTCGCCGAACAAAGAAAACTCAATGCGGGTGGGGGTGGGGGGCGGAGGAACACAGGCGGTGGGGGCCGATGGTCCGGCCAGTGGCCCGTGCGGTGTTCTGTATGGGAAGAATCACAGACGAGGAAGAAGAAGGGTTAGGAGACATAGGATCTTCATCCAACTGCCTGAAATGGTCGAGAGACAGCTAGGAGTTGCATTCTTAATGCGCTCTAGTTCATCATGTGTGGGCACTGCGCAACCAACATTTTATTATCCAAAATCTGCTTGCTCTTGTTTACCATGTTCGATAGTGCTGGCCTGTACGTGATTGATAGGCTTTCAATTACTAGCGGCAATACAACACCGTATTTTCAAGCCAGTTCCACTTTCCCGATTTATATATCGTGGTTATGGTGTACCCCTGTTATGTACACTATGATCTGCCTAGTTGCTATGTGCTCTTGTTATCATGGTTTGGCAATAAACTATCTATACAGTATATTATGAACCTATCATCTACCAGCTATCCTTACTTCTGGAGCCTATTTTTTGTGTACTTGTGCCAGATTATATAAATGCATGCACGATATTACAACACACATGAGCTCTCTCATCAGAATCCAGTGATAGCACATAAGTGTTTACAGGGGCGCTCTATATTAGAATATCATCTGCATTACAAAGATAATCTCACAACTATTTATGTTTTCATGGTTCTCAGATATTATACGCAATTACAGTGAATATCAGAATCCGCGCATCAGAAAAATATTGTGGAACACTGCAATGACTTACAAAATTGGCACCAAGGCATTGAGTGCCATTTTGGAAGCAATGAAACTCGTACGCTCCCCACCTGTTGATTCTTGTTCAGAATATCATTCTAATGACTATTCTAACCTCGAGGAGTCAAAGGCAGATGGCCTGTCCTGTTCACCCATCAAGGTGCCTGTTCTAATTTGGCAAGGTTTTATTGATTGCGCGTATCTTGCATATGTTTTCTTGCATTTCTTCTACTTTGTTTCACCACCATCTGCTTAGTTTACTCATCATATAACTCGAGATGCTATGCCCATCCATTATCAATACATATTCCATCTGTCGTCATACCATCTTTTTTCACTCAAATGCTGTTCTTGTGCATCAGACATCAAAAAGGAAGAGGGTGATTGCCGAACCTGAAGGAGCACCAGCAAAGTCCTTGAAAAACATGGTGGTGCCAGAGAAATCAGACAGCGCCCCATTTATATTGGTTGTACAACCAGTGACACAAAACATAGGACCGACTCCAACAGACTGTACCCATACTTCACTGGCCACACCACTAGCCCCACCACACAGGACCTGTACTCCAGCAAAAGGTATACCGATTTCATTTGCCATAGCACCAGTCGTACCACAGAAAAATCCCACTCCAGCAAAAAGTATAGCAAGTCCACCGGCCGAAGACCTATCCCAACTTCAGAGACGGCCAATTCCTGCAGATTGGAACCCCATTCCATTTATTCCCAGTTTAAAAGACAATTCTTTCAATATTGTTAGGGACTACATGCATATATTCCCATCATGGGAAGATTATAGTGAAGACAAACACCATTTTCACATCTTCCTGTCCAACTTACGTGTAAGTGCTATTATTCATGGTTATTATTTTCCTATTTTTTGCTGATCGAACACATCAATGATTTACATTACACTGTTGTAACTAGGTGACGGTCAATCTGGATAGTCATGACGAGCAAAGCTTGCTTGTGCTTTTCAAGGAAGCATTGCAGCAGTATCAGTGTTACCTGAGGAAATCACACTTTGATGGCAAGTCTATAAACGAATTTCCGGTGAAGTCTCCTGTGCTAAATTTAGAAGACATTGAATGGAAAAACCTTGTTATGCACCGGTCTCGTTCCCAGGATGAGGTATTGTCTATGAAATCACATGACAAATTGAACTTCTACTTTTCCGCATGTGCCTTACGGATCTTTTTTGCAGGAAATCTGCTCGAAGAAGAATTCCAGTTTGAAAAGAATGACGGGATATCGCAAATATGCTGGCCGCTGCTTTGCTTTTGTTAGTACATGTTGTCATGTATCACTGTACTTGCATACATACCTGGTTCATTATGTGACAGTAGTATGCATGATAGCTTGCTTATCAATTGTTCGCTTCAAATTATCTGATCTGTATGAATGGTTACATTAGTGTAGAATATATCCAATGCCAATGAATTTGTTTAGCTCTACATTGTTCTTGTAAGTACATGTTGTCCTTTATCAGTGTACTTATATTGACAGGTCGTTGTTCATGTACCATCACTCTGCAGCTTATTTTCCTTTGCCCTCCATTTTCTACACATCAGATCTATATTTACTCTTACCATAAGGTTGGTACTGAAGAAGTTTAGCTGTGCATTGCTCTTGGCTGTGCCTTTTGCCTGTATCGCTGCACATACATTTATAGCTACTTGGTTATGTAGCGTCACTCTTCATCTTATCTTAAATATTCTCCATTTTTTCGTATATTATCCCATCTATATTTACTCTTAACAAGATGTAGAATAAAGGCAATGCTTATGAAGAACATTTTGTGCTAAGCTTCTTGAATTCCCCCCCCCCCCATCGGCATGGACAAGGGCTTTATAGAGCCTGTCTTCACCAGTAATGTAAGTTTGTCCTTCTCAAGCCTTCAAACTTTGTTGTGTATATTTGGTTAGGCATGACTGCACTAGCTGTTTATTTTTGGTGTTTGCATCAAATTGCATGTTTAAAGTTTATTATGTAGTTCATAAACAAAAGTTTGTCCTTCTCAATTTAAGTTTTCAGTTGTACAACCAAGTTCCTTCTTCATACCATGTAAATTAAACTATACAGAGCAAGTGATCTTCTTTTGCACTGCATGTATGCTTCTGTTCTTCATCCGTAATCCAGTGTGTGGTGAACCTACCCACTACAGCACAATGTTATATTCTGCAATGTCTTAACTATGAACAATGTCATATCATTCTACTATTATTTAAACCGCCTCTTTATTTGCCAATCTGAAATGGGATAAATTGACAGCACACTAACAATTGATACTTATGAGTTCTTGATCTGTAATCCAGTGGTGTCGTGAAGCTACCAACTCCTTCACAATGTCAATTCCTGCCATGTCTTGACCTGAACAATACCATATTGTGTTAATGCAATTTTAAACTGTGTCACTTTATTCGTCAGTAAGAAATGTGATGAATTGTCAGCACTGATACTTTTATGTGCAAAACTTGTCATATGTCTGCTTGTTTATCTTTCAGAGTGGGGAAGATATAAGTGTTGAACAAGCACAGTCTCATCATCTTGCTCAGCTGCTTGCGCTGCAGCTCCCCGGCAGGGCTAACCTTTCTTGAACTTTATTGAAGTGATGTCGGTTTTGTATATTATTTTGTCGGCGTGCTTATTTCCACTGGTGGCGATCTTTGATGCCCAGTGTATGTAATGTGTTGTCTGCTTGTGCTTTATTATCATAGTGGCGAACTTTGATGCCCAGTGGATGTATTATGCCATAATTTCTTTATTGTATAGTCTATGTTTTTTCTTATTCATGATGCTATAGTTATTTTACTGTATATATATATCCTGTCTTTGAAGTAAACCGGCCAAACCGTAAAATTACGGTACATAATCGGGCCGTCATGCAATCACGATGTATCATCCGCATCATGGGCCCCGTCAAACTGGCCCACTAGTAGATTCGGGCCTTTAATAGGCCGAGTAACCCCCGGCCCTCTTTTCGCAACAAAACTCAATGGGCTTTTAGGAGGCTGAGAAGTAGGTTGGGCCTGAAACATGCCGAATAGCTCATGGGCCGGGGGCAGCCCGAAATGGACCCCGGCCCATGATTGTGCGAATCAATTCACGGGCTTTTAATAGGCCAAAGTTGTCTCGGTCCTTGTTTGGCCCAATCAGATATCGGCTGCGACTAGGCCGGATGCAAACCGGGCCGTAGTTAGGCCCAACTATATGACGGGCTTTTAACAGGCCGAAATTAATATAGGGCCGAAATGTTAAATGTGCCCTTAACAGGCCGAAACTAATATCAGGCCGAATTACTAAATGGGCCTTTAGAAAGTGGGCCCAAAAGCATAGCGTCCAGTCAACGGGCCGAATCTGATATGGGCCATAATTGAGCCCAAAGCCTCTTAAAGGGTCGGACCTGATCTGGGCCGTGATTTGGCCTAGAAAGTGGGAGGCTTTTAACGGGTCGGATCTTATATGGGCCATTACTAGGCCCGAAACGTGGCAGGCCATTAATGGACCAGATCAATTATGGGCCGGCATTTGGCCCAAAACATGGCAACCAGTTAATGGGACGGCCTACTAGGGTCCTCAAAATCTTGTGGGCCTACAGATGGGCCGGCCCATTAATGTCGGCGAAATCTCGTGGGCCTTTAGCTGGGCCGGCCCATTATGATCTGCAAGAATTTTGTGGGCCTTTACCTGGGCCGGCCCATTATGGCACACAATAATCTTCTGGGCCTTTACCTGGGCCGGCCTATTATGGCCCGCGAAATCTTGTGGGCCTTTAGCTGGGCCAGCCCATTATAGTCCGCAAAATCTTGTGGGCCTTTTACTAGGTCGGCCCATTATGGGCCGCCAAATCTTGTGGGCCTTTAGTTGGGCCGGCCCATTTAAACTTGATTGGCCATGCCACGTGTCGACGTATCATAGGCGCCTTCTGTCCAATGAGTGGATGACATCTGTCCCAACGATGAGCCGACATGTGTTTCCTCCAGCCAATGATGATTTTACACATGGAAAATCCCCATTGGTCGGGGCTGTTAATGGGTTATCGGATCCAAAACCCGACCCGATAGCTTAACGGCGTTCCGTTACGGTGGATGCCACGTGTCGGTCACCCTTGACGAAAGCACTTCTGTGACGCGCGATTTATCGTCATGGAAGTGGACACTTCCGTGATGATAATTTTGGTAATGTCATCGAACACTTCTACAACAGCACAGGTATGACTATCTTGATTCTGTCATAAATTTGTCATGGATGTACATGCATGACAAAAAACGCGACCTACTGTGACAAGCACGTATCATCACGGAAGTGTATTTTTTTGTAGTGTTGAGCGTTGTATTGCAGCATCTTCAATTCTTCTGCGCTAGCTTCACAGTTCGGTTCTCTCCCATCAGAGAATTCACCTTGCAAGCCAATACACACAATAGCCCAAACAGCGGGGTTATGTCCAAGAATATGCATTTTCATCTTATGCTTCCAACTAGCAAAATTAGTACCATCAAAGTAAGGACCTCTATGGTGATAGTTTCCCTCGCTAGACACCATACTCTCCTAGGTTGTGAAACCAAGGCTATGACCACCAAAAGCTATGGAAATCAAAACAAATGGAGACCAAAGCTCTGATACCACTTGTAGGATCGAAAGTATGTCTAGAGGGGGGTGATTAGACTACTTGACCAAATAAAAACTTATCCTTTTCCCAATTTTAGTTCTTGGCAGATTTTAGCAACTTTGGACAAGTCAAGCAATCTTAACACAATTCAAGCAAGCATGCAAAAAGTATATGAGCAGCGGAAAGTAAAGCATGCAACTTGCAAGAATGTAAAGGGAAGGGTTTGGAGAGTGCAAACACAATAGGAGACACGGATGTTTTTGTCATGGTTCCGATAGGTGGTGCTATCGTACATCCACATTGATGGAGACTTCAACCCACGAAGGGTAACGGCTGCGCGAGTCCATGGAGGGCTCCACCCATGAAGGGTCCACGAAGAAGCAACCTTGTCTATCCCACCATGGCCGTCACCCACAAAGGACTTGCCTCACTAGCGGTAGATCTTCACGAAGTAGGCGATCTCCTTGCCCTTACAAACTCCTTGGTTCAACTCCACAATCTGGTCGGAGGCTCCCAAGTGACACCTAGCCAATCTAGGATACATCACTCTCCAAGAAGTAACAAATGGTGTGTTGATGATGAACTCCTTGCTCTTGTGCTTCAAATGATAGTCTCCCCAACACTCAACTCTCTCTCACGGGATTTGGATTTGGTGGACGGAAGATTTGAGTGGAAAGCAACTTGGGGAAGGCTAGAGATCAAGATTCATATGGTAGGAATGGAATATCTTGGCCTCAACACAAGTGTAGGTGGTTCTCTCTTAGAAAATGTAAGTTGGAAGTGAGGTTCGTTCTGATAGCTCTCTCCACGAATGAAGAGGAGGTGGAGGGGTATATATAGCCTCCACACAAAATCTAACCATTACACACAACTTGCCAATCTCGGTGAGACCGAATTGAGAAACTCGGTCGGACCGATTCAGCAATCTAGTGACCGTTAGGATTTTCGGTGGGACCGACATGCAACTCGGTAGGATCGATATGGTTAGGGTTAGGGCATAATGTAATCTCGGTGAGACTGATTACACAAACTTGGTGAGACCCATTTTGGTAATAAGCTAACCAGAGAGTTGGTCAGGTAAACTCGGTGAGACCGATTCGCTCATTTCGGTGAGACCAAAATGTTACGAAGGGGAAACAGAGAGTTTACATTGCAATCTCGGTGGGACCTATCGCTCATCTCTGTGGGACCAAAAGGTTACAAAGGGATACAGAGAGATTATAATCCCATCTCGGTGAGACCGAGATCCCTATCGGTGAGACAGATTTGCCTAGGGTTTGTGGTAGTGGCTATGACATCTGAACTCGGTGGCGCCGGATAGAAAGAATCGGTGGGGCCGAGTTTGACTTTTGGTATAGGTCATATGTGGATATGAGAAAGTAGTTGAGGGCTTTGGAGCATATCACTAAGCATTTTGAGCAAGAAAGCCATTAAGCAACACCTCATCCCTCCTTGATAGTATTGGCTTTTCCTATAGACTCAATGTGATCTTGGATCACTAAAATAGAAAATGTAGAGTCTTGAGCTTTGAGCTTGAGCCAATCCTTTTGTCCTTAGCATTTTGAGGGGTCCACTTTTCTCATCCATGCCATGCCAATCATTGAGCTTTCCTGAAATATTTATCTTGAAATAGCATTAGTTCAATGAGCTATATGTTGTTAGGAATTACTAAAACCACCTAGGGATAGTTGCACTTTCACCTGCCCCTACTTATATAAGTTGAAGGGGCGGGTTACATGTGGAGTCCTATTAGGATTAGGACTAGTCTATTACAAGTGGAGTCCTAGTCTTGCTTCCTTTGTAAGAGAATATTCATTTATGCTTTCCTCTTAAGCCGGCCCATCATAACATAAGCGGGCCTTCTGGGCCTTGGACCTAGTCTTCTATCTGACCCGCCGTCGGAACCATTAGTGTGTCACTAGGCTCGTGAGTCACCAATCCTCCGGCGGGTTACCAATGAAACGCCAAGTCTGGCCGGGTCATACCGCGGGGTTCTGGTCCAGAAAAAAATAATCCAAAGCTTTTTCTTCGTTTGGACTCTTTTTTATATTGATTTCTGAAAAGCCAAAAACATGAAGAAAAAACAGCAACTGGCACTGGCACTAGGTTAATAGGTTAGTCCCAAAAATAATATATAATTGCATAATAAAGATTCAATATTGATGCTATAATAGCATGGAACAATAAAAAATATAGATATGTTGGAGACGTCTCGGTTGTCGTCCCAACCATCCTTCTAAACCCTCCTCATCTGCAGGAACCCCTTTGACCATTGGTTAAGTTTCTTCCTCGCCTCCATCTGGGACACCGCATCTCGTTGCCGCTCGTAGTCTCATCCCTAGCTCCGGTGAGGTACGGCCTCGGCGTGGCCAACGCACGTCGTTGCCGCTCCTCAAATCGTCCCCACCTTCGGCCTCATGCGAAGCAGAAATTGGCTAATGCGAGCAAAAAAATTAGGTACCGAAGATTTAGAAAATGGTATATCATATGAGCACCTCCGAGATACCCAGCCAATAAATGTTGAGACTTAAGGACCATCACCAAAAAAAACTAAAATCTTACATAAACCCAAAGAATAAAAACATAAGGACCCTGATAAGTGCTACATGTGTGTCACGAACACATGGCATCTCTGAAAGTTTTTTATGGCAAGTTTAGTGACGCAAAGATGGCAACTTCTTTTCGGATGGCAAGTTTCAATTTTTTTAAGGTTTTCTTTTTCTTTCTGGATGACAACTTTAGTTGTAAAATTTGTTAGGGTTGAGTGCTTCATGCCACAGTGTGGAGCGTTGTTCGTATGGTATACGAATGATAAGTATAGTATGGAACTTGAATTCGAATGGACTAGTTTCATCGTAAAAAAGCCTAAGGACATCTCCAACGGTGACCCTCAAATTTCCTCCTGGATTTGTCCACGGACGTGTGGGGGGGGGAGGGGGGAGTCCGCGGACACGGATGCATGAGGCGGCCATCCAACTTTGCTCGCATAACTACTATCCGAACAAACCAGACGAAATTCGTGCAAACATGGTCATATTTTCATATAAACCAGAAGAGATTCATGCAACACGGCAAATTTAAAATAAACATGATGAAATTCATTACATTTCGGACATACTTCAACTAAAAGTGGTGCTTGTCCAACTATGGAGGTATAATACCTAATTGAAATGATCGCCGGTGCCCGTTCCCATGCCCGGCAATGAGCCCCAAGACCAGAAGCTTTTCTTTCTCCAGTTTCACCTTGGCGCTCTACAGCTCCGCCTAAGGAGCTCGGGGAAGTGAATTTGTTCGTATCCACATCATCGCAATCGGCTAATCGACCAATGATGTTCAGCCCACCAAGCTTGGCTTCAACAGGAGGGAAGAAGCGGTGGCCTTCTTGGGACCCGAGCAACGGTGACCTCCCATCCACTACTCTTCCTTGCTACTAGCGGCGCCCGCGGACGTGCCGGCTTCGTGGTCGTGGTGGCGGGGCGTGGTCGGAGCGGAGCCGGTGATGCCATCCTCCTCGTCATTGGTCTTGCCCACACTTCGTCCTCCACCTCGTCGAACTCCTTGTAGGTGGCCTCCAGTTCTACATGACGCTGCAGTACCGCCATCTGTTGAGGTGGATCTGGCGGGCGAAGCGGTAGGGCTTGAGCAGCGCCGCTTGCTCCGCCACGTCCGCGTTCGGTGTGATCTCCTTACCAATGTTGAGATGCTCCTTTCTCTGCTAGTCTTTGCCAACGGACATGGTGCAATGCACCGCCAAGGGTGGCACCGGTCGTCCTCCATTGGGGTGTCGTCGGCCTCCGTCTGCCTGCTGGTTAGCAGCAATGGTAGCCATGTCCTTCTTCTGCTACGACGACAGTCCGTCCAAGAGAGTTTTGGAGCGCGAATAGTCCATAGCGGGATTGGTGTGGAAGAGGAGAAAGGAACCGGAGGTGGATGGACGTGGCTATGGTCGGGCCAGCAGTTTATATATATAGCGGGCAAATGGTAATGGTGGGCGGCAGAGGGGCGGATGGGTGACGCTGAAGTAGGTTCCTCGGCAACCGCGTGTCATTAATGTGGGCGGCAAACAGACGGACGGACGGTTGTGGTGTCTTTTGAACACGGAGCAGTCGCATGCACCAAGAAGCAGCGCTCTCACGGCCGGCGTGCCGCTTCAGTGTCGGCGCCAGTGAGAGGTCGCATCCGCTCTGGCCGGGCATGAATGTTGCACTGACGGTATGGAGCGGTGTTGACTGTTTCGGGCGAGAGAGGGGATTTGGGTGGGCCAGGGTGGTTAGACGCGGGTGTGAAAATGGTTCGGACGCTGCAAAGCCCCATGTCTGTCTGCGATTTCTGGGAGGAAGTGCGTCCGGACCATCCCGCGGACCGATACAGACCCATGTTGGATGGCACAACATCGTCCGGACATATGCAGACAGTTTAAGGGTTGGCGTTGGACATGCCCAAAGAGCATCTCCAGCCGTTCGGCCCCCCAGGGCGGCGAAAAAAGCCGCCTGGGGGCGAACCGGCGCAAGCTTGGCGCATGGGGCGACTCCGTTCCCAGTCATCACCCACCAGGTCGCCGCCAATATAGCGCGAGCTCGATGATACTTCGTACAAATTTGTGCAAACTCGGCGAAATTTCATTGAAATTTGTACAAAAAAGATAAAACATGAAACTACGCCTACTACTATGCCAAACTACGCCTAGTCATTGCGCTGCGTCCATCGCCCGTCATCTACGTGCCGAGAAGCATGTAGAAATGGGTGTAGTCACCGTCGTCGTTGTCGTCGGTGTCGTGCGCCCTACCGGAGCCGCCGTCGTCCCTGCTGCACCCCTGCCCAGGGTCGCCGACGCGTGGTGGGCGCTGGACGGTCCGGCCTCGTCCTCCTCATCGTTGTCGAGGACGATGACACCGCCCTCCTTGCGCCCGCGGCGCCGGGCCTGGAGCTCCGTGTATGCCAGGCGCTGGCGACGCACCTGCTTGCGGACGTATTCCTCCTTCGCCCATTTTAGGGCGGCCTCGTTGTCGGGGGCCACCATGTCGACATGCTCTGGCTTCACGGGGAGCAGGCCCGGCTCGGGCTTCGGCCGGACCAGGCAGAGGGAGCGCCGGGAGGAGCGGGCACCCTCGTTGATGACAAGGGCACCGCTGCGGGTGCGGCGTTGGAGCGGTGTCTCCTCCAGCTCTGGCTTGACGGATCAGAGAATAGGCGAGCCGGAGAAGAGCGAGCCGGAGCACGACGATGAGAACGTCGGCTCGATTCACCGCGGCGTCCAGGAGCTGCCACGTCAGCGAGAGAAGGACAGTCGTGCCGGGTACTCGAGGCGGGGCACATTGCCGGTCTCGATGTGGTCGAGGACGGCCTTAAGGGTGTGGCCTGGCATGCCCCTCCACTCGCGCCGCCCTTCGGCGTTGAGGCGCCCGCGGGGGATGATGCCATTGACGGAGGCGATCTGCTCTTGGCGGCGGCACTTGAAGTACATCGTCCACAACGTTTCGCTGTCGACGGCGTACCTCGGCTCGTTCCGCAGCTCCTCCATCAGGGACGAGCGGATGCGGGCGATCTCGGCCCGCCGTGCCGCCCCTTCGGGCACCGGTGGCACCGGACGCCGCCGGCGCTCAGCCTCCACGCCCTCGGCACATGCTTGTCTGGGGGCGCGAGATACTCGACCTCGTAGAGGAGGCGCGCCTCCGGATCTTGGAGATGGCGGCGACCGAAGCCATTCGCCGCCGCGCCGTCGCCCGGAAACCTCTCGGCCATCTGCTTGTCGGCGGGAAGGGGGGAGAGTGCTGCTTTGTGCAGCGGATGCGAGTGGGGATGTGAGTTGTGGCGTTCACCGGTGTGGAGGTCGCCTTTTATAGCCGCAGTGGGGGCGGCGAGAGGCTGCATGCCAGGCGACGTGTGGCGGGAGCGGGCGGGACGCGCGTCGGTGGTGCCTTCACTGCGCCACCCGTGAGGCACCAATGGAGGCTGACCGGCGCGGTAGCCTTGGCCAGTCTTGGCATTGATTCCCGCGGAAATCGAGGCGATGAGGGAAACAAAGCGGTGTCTCGCTGACTCGGCGGGCCCATCCTCGTCCGCGCCAAAACCGCGTTCCCCGGCGCCCCCAAGCGCTCCCCAGTGCGCCGGGTTCGGCCTGGGTCTGCCGGCGTCAATTTCAGCCCAAACCGGCGAAAAACGAGCTCCTAAGAACGCGACTAGGCGTTTTTTGGGCGCCGACGTGAAGAAATCGCCCGGGGGGGCCGTGTTGGGGGCTCGGCTGGAGATGGCCTAACCTGCTGAGCTAGTGCATTCTTGGCAACGGTATGGGTGGATGGTGAGTTGGATGATATGCTCACCGTGTGGTTATTGGACAGGGAATAAAGTATGGGAGCAAAGAATATTACATTTTTGTACCACCAATCCGCGATGAAGTTGCTTTGTATAGTGGCACGCCACAGGAACAACAGCATATTGTTCCGTTCGGACGTCGGGTGCCACTCAGATGGCTACTCGGTATGTCCTAAATTCAAGATTATTTGAGAGCGATCGTTGTATCAGTATCTGTTGGCGATTTTTTTCAGCAAAGTGTACTTTATTTACAGAGACAGAAACAAGAAGATATAATCATAAGTAAAACCCATCCATATGATGATCGCGTGGATCACATTACGGAGCAGCCTCCGGGGTTCTCGTCGCTGAAGTAATCGGTGGCCCTGGTGCCGCCGACGACGGCGGAGTTGGCGCCGTAGAGGCGCGAGTCGTCGTAGCCGTGCTTGTAGTAGTTGTACGAGGATGTGGGCCCGGAGGCGTGGGTCGCGTACATCTGGGCCCCACCCGGGTGGTACTGGTGCTGCTGCGCGAGGAGGTTGACGGCGCCGCCGGCGCCCGCGCCGGCGATGAACGGGGTCGGCCACAGCACCGCGCGCTTTCCCGTCCTCCTCACCGTCTTGAGCACCTTCTTCTGGTCCACGTCCCCGTTCACCGTCACCTTCTGCATCTCCATGTCGATCTCCACCGCGTCCACTCCTGTAAACCGGGCCAGATCAGATCACTGTCATCTGAATGCGTTCAGCACATATCTATCCATGATCTCAGATAGAAAGCTAGTGGGTACGTACCTTCTAACCTCTCGACTGCCTTCCTTATCTTCTTCTCGCACCCGGCGCAACACATATGCACGCACATCTCCACGATCTGGCAGGTGATGGACCAAGGCAGCATCATCAGACACAAAATGGCCAAATGATAAACCAGTAATACTTTCCCTAGATCCCAAACCACTCGTGAGAGGGGAGATTGGCTTACTTACCGTCATGTTGCTTGGCAAGCTCTGCGTTCGGTCCCTCGACGGCTTGGGGAGTTCTTCGACGTTCGGGTGAACCCGTGAGACGTTGACAAATGTACTAGAGTTGCGTGTCAACTGTCAACTGCCAAGTTGCGTATCCGTTGTTCCACTATATATGCACGCGCTCCGTCCGCATGTGGTGTACCCGTGAAGCATGGGCACGGCGGTCGAGCTGCGAGGTCGGCAGGGAGAGAGGGGCATAGACTTGACTTGTGACGAACTATTTCACGTGCAAACTGCACCGACCACTTCGTTCTCCCTCCACATTACGCGCTATAGAAAACGCCATTCGAAGCTGGCGGAGTGGGAGCCGCAAGCAACGCCGCACTGGCGTGTGGTATCCCGAGGCTCTCCTCTCGGTGCCGCGTTTCGTCCGAGTGAAGAACGGCGGGAAAGGGGGCGGGCCGCGTGATCCGCAGGCCTGATTGATTGGCCGCTCAGCAATTCAGCTAACGCCCCCTGGATCGACGGCATGCGGAGGCATCACGTCTCCCTAGTGAGAGCTGTGGCTCGGTGGCTGCCGCCGACGGCGGTGGATACTGTCCCCAAGTGCCAACGACAGGAAAGTCTGGGTCCTTTCAAAAACAGAAAGGCTGGACCGTTGACTCCGTTGGATGTCAAAGTAGTACTCCGTCAAAGATTTTAGGGAGCTCCTATTTGCCGCATGCTGCGGCAAATAGTCGAGAGCTTTCGCACAAGGCTGTGGCTGGCTGGACCTGCCCACCGACATCTACTGTACAAGTCGCTACTATTGTGATCTTTTTTTCCTAGTTTGTTTTCAGTAAGTTTTTATATTGTAAAAAGCAAACATCTTTTATTTGTAATTTCCAAAGAAAATTTTCAATATCCAAACATTTTCTCAAAATTCCGAAAACAAATAAAAAAATATGATTTTAAAGAACGCAATTTCTCTAAAATAAATAAAAATTGTGAACACATTTTACAAACATGAATTGTGTTTAAAACTCAAAACAATTTTTGAGAACGCAATAATTTCTCTAAACCCCAATTTTTTCTAAAATATTGTAAACATTTTTTCAAAGTTTTAAACATTTCATAATTTGCGAACAAGTTTATGAAATACTGAACATTTATTTAAATTCCAAACCATTCTGGAAAACGCGATTTTTTAAAAAAAATTCTACCACATTAATTAAATTTGTGAACAAATTTTGAAAACTTCATATTTATTAAATTACGAACAAAATTCGAAAGCAAGATAAAATGAAATGAAAAATGAAACTAAAATTAGAGAGGATTAGAAAAGAAATAAGAACAAAAAACGAGAACTTAACCGAACCAAACCTTCTAGAAGTCTCTTAAAACCGGAAAACCAAAACTGGAACGTTCCCAAAACAGTAAGAAATATTTGCTAATTGGGCTGGCCCATCTCCTGCTTGGGTGCTCCTTTCTTGTGCGATTGGTCGACAATTCGCCGCGGCAAGCGACAAATAGGAAACACCAAGTTTTTATGCATGTCCTGTCTGAAAAAATACTATGAATCAAACGATGGAATTGGACTTAGTTAAGTTTTTTTAGATGGGCCTCACTTAGGTTTTATGGCTGGGAGAATAGTGGGCAAATTGCCTCTGAAGCGATTGTGTGGGCAAGCCCATGTAGGATTTAGTCACTTCTAAGGGCTTGTTCGGCAATCCACTGCCCCCTGAAATTCAAGGATCTGCAGAGCACCTGTTCCCCCGCTCAGCACTTTTCACCTTTAGCTCCGTCAGCTCCGGGAGCGAGAGCGTGGAGTCGGAGGGATGCCGAACAAGCCTTAAAAAACTGAAAATTTTACAATGAAGAAAAAGTATGTGTTTGAAAAGATATTCACAAAATTTAACAATGATCATGAATTTTAAATTTCTTGAATGCTAAAAACAAATCAAGATTTATTTAAGAAAAACATGAATAATAAAACTCTTCTTAATTTTTTGCAATTTAAGAACATTAATTAATTCTAAAAATAGCCATGACTTTCAAAAGAATAATACAGGATGAGTGAGAAAATTAAAATAAAACTCTGGAGGAAAAAACCTAATAATGGATAAAGGGAACAAAACAGAAAGGAAAAAGGTGACACAAGAATCACCACACTGAAAAATCCGGAGGAAAAATATCACTACTTGGGCCGGCTCATGTGGCCTTGCAAGTGTGCGTGTTTTGTGCGTAGAATAGGATTTTCCTCCAATGATTCTTAAATCCGCTCGTTTAGATGCGAGCCAATAAAGAAATAGCACACCATAATTTTAATACATTTTTTATCTCACTACTTCTATATGTCTAGCTGAAAAAGCAAAGTAAAAAAAGGTTTGTATAAAATCTTCATGAATTTTAGGAAGTATTGATGTACTTTGAAGTGAAAAAATGTTAGTGTGTTGCAAGATCAGAAAATAGTTTGCATGTATAAAAGTAAATGTCTGTTTATTATTAAAAATATATTTCATATAAAACAAAGTTTCATATATCTTGAATATATGTTCATGCTGTGAAAACAAAATATTCACATGTTCAAAAAAGGGTTCATGTGTATCGTACAAAGCATTTTGCAGTTTACCCAAGAGAACAAAGAAAATAAAGAAAGGTGAAAAAAAGGAACAAGAAAGGAATGTTGTCGTCCTCGGCCATGTGCGGCTGCGCTTGGGCGATTTGACATTTATTCCCCTTTATAAGAGGTATACAATATTTGGGGGCTTTAGATCGTCGATCATGCGGTACAAATTGATAGTTTCTCCTGTTGAGGGCCTAAATGACTATTAATTAAGAGATGCAGGAAAAAACATAATTAGATTTAGGCCACATCATTTTTGTTTCGTTACCATTTTGATAGTGGAATCTGGCTTCCCTTATCCATTCGTATGAAAATTTAAAAGAAGGAAAACATGATTAGATACCCAAAAGGAACATGACAACAACCCATTTATCAGTTGTAAATCCGATTGGGTGGGGGGAGTGGAGAGGCAAAAAACCTAGTGACTGGCGAGTATTTTCACTGCCCCTCACCTCGGGTTGCCTATTCGTATCAAGAGGGGAGTGAACCATAGATCGGCGTTCGAGATTCTTTAAATTCCTTCTAACGCTGACCAAGTGTGTCCATGATGGCTGATGCGGTCGTCATCAAAGAGCTATGGTGTTCTGGCCCCAAGGATCAGCCAACTTCCAATAGATTACCGTACAACGGTTTGGAACACCGTAGAAGTAGTTGCAGTGAAGATGATGTTGAGCTTATTTTCGTTCGTGGTTCTCCTTCGTTCTTTTATGCCCCTGCTACTCCAAGGAATTGTCGCTATTTGGTGGTCGCTATAACTCCAAGTTGTTGGGTTCTACAGTAGGGTGAGTCGACTGCAAATTAAAAAATTTCTACGCGCAGAACAACCAGGAACATGCTACAGGAATGGATCACAGATCGTTACCACCAGACGTGTAGTGCTGCCGTGCAGCGGAAGAAGAGTTGGGGCAGCGCATCCGCGTGGTTTGTCTCCTCCGCGTCCGATCTCCCTCGAACAACCGGTCATCGGACCCCTTGTACAGGTTCGCCGGAGCAGCGCAAGTGCACCGCCTCTAATGGTATCCGCATGTGTAGAAGGAACACCGTGCGGTGTACTACTAGGTCAGATCACACAGTCGGCGACGAGTGGAGATGGCTATTCGCAACACATGAAAACCCTAGTGACAGCGCCGAAGCGATCAATCACATGAGTGTGCCGCACCTTCACTTTATATAGGCGCCCGTCGCGGGCTCAACACTTGGGCCTCGCACGGACCCTAAAGCCCAAAATCTGTTCGGTCGGGATCCGAGTCCGAGTAGGATCACATCTGACTCGTGGAGTCCGATCCGGCCTCACAGGTTACTTTCCTTAAGCACGCGACCCCTTAGGTTCAAGTGACTTGGCCACAGTTCGGATCACCTCCGGACTGCACGGTTGGTAGCGGCCTCTAGCAAGGCATGCCGACCACCAAGCACACTATGAAGCCGGCTGGCGAACCTGTACAACACACTTCCATTCCCTTTGCCACACGATATATATTGTCGGGCTCAAGGCGAGTCTGTCATCCTTGTGCTAGCCTGGCCTCTTTCTTGTTCCAGTGATGCCGACCACAAACCGGATTATCTCATAAGCCTTGTTGCATGACCATGCTTATCCTGGTCGGATCACAAGAGGGGCCCAGAGTATATCTCTCCTAATCGGAGGGGCAAATCCCATCTTACTCGACCATGTCTCGCAGCATGGGTCTGGACAAGTCTGAAACCTTCCTTTGTAACTACCCAGTCACGGAGTAGCGTTTGGTTGGCCCAAAGCATGTATGTCACCATCCCGAGTACATGCGCCAGCTCAGATCTTAGGACATAGAACGTATGTTGTACTAGAGACTCATAGATGACATATCGCTGCGTCTCATAGTTGGGTCTGTCCGACTCAGACCTTATCTCCACTTGGATCCGACTACGTCGAATCCGACCAGATCCTTCCAAGTCCATATTATTCGGTTAGCATCCAATGCTCCACGGCTAGTGAGGCCAAGCCATCGACCGTGTCATATGCTAGTCTAGTTAGCTGCGCGTCCACACAGCCCTTTCAACTAGGGACCTTTTAGGACAGTAATCATACAATGCATAGTCCCACAAACAAGTCACGTACTTGCTGATATACATCATTGATAATATCCAAGGACTATCTTTATTTATAAACACAAGAAAATATCATCATACATGATTGCCTCTAGGGTATATCTCCAACACAAGTGTAGAGGCTTGTAGTAAGCGGCAACTTTACCTCGGTTAATAATTAAAGTATCAATTCGTAAAGGTGATATACAAGCCTCCCTCTAGAAGCACTACAATAGAATAAAGAACCTACTTGTGCTCGCAACACTTCTAGTGAGGTTGTTAGGGCCAGTTCTTTTGAGCGGCTTAAAAATTAAGCTGCCTCTCCCCAGCTTAAAAAATAAACCACCCTGTAAATTTGTTGAAACTTCTAAATTAGTTATTTCATAACTAGTTTATAAGCCCCAATCAATAAGAGAGACGACTTATGAAAAAAGTTGGGGAGGAGGCAACTTATTTTTTAAGCTGCCAAAAGAACTCGCCCTTAATCTCACTAGCTTTGTTAGTTACTATGTAATTGTGCGATAATATGTGGTTGCAAGTGTTTCTGTATTTTTGGAATAATAAATACTAAAAATAAAAGTGCACATAAATGAGATTTTGAGTGTTCTAATGCGGGGAAATTGGAGTGGGTTCATAGGTTCACTGGTAGCATTCTCATGCCAACAATGAGAGATAAGTACTAGCGTAGGCATGTGTTCCCTAGAGACCCTAGGATTTATCGAATCCTAGAAGTGCACTAAGCTTTGCAAGGAAATATCTGCAAGCTCTTGTTACTCAAATCGTTCCAGTTCCCTAAATGAACAATTATCCTACAGGTTGTTGTTGGGAAACATAGTAGGAAACAAAAAAATATGTCCTTGTGTACAAGCCTAGGATCACTATGAAGATGCAACAGAGTTTTAGATCCAATCTTCACCAGGTAACACACGGCAAGAAGAGTTGGTGAAGATTCATGCTGTTAGGATTTAGAACCTCCCAATCACGAGAATTTTCTCACTTGAACTAGGATCACACGGATGTTCCCTGTGCTGGTATCCACGCATACAATATTAATACTTTAGCAGAGCAAACTTATTGGTTAGTTCCAAGGAGGTTGTGGTTGCTCTGGTTGGAGCATCTCCAAGAGATGATGTAAAAGTTGGTGCCCAAAAATAGTTTTAGGGCAGGAGAGAGAAAGTTTTGGGGCGCTAGAAAATTTTGTACCACAATAGATGATATAACACCGGTGCCCTAAAAATTTGGCCTTCTTCCTTTTTTTACTTCACATTTGCATACGTATTGAAACAAAACATGACATGGTAATTAAAACTTTGCGAGATCACAACACACAGAATCAAAAACATATCAAATTTAAGTGTAGTCATCCACATATCAAATTCAAATTCAAACCACAATCTTTCTACATCATAAAAAACAAACAAAAAGCATAGAACATGACTGCATAGTTTCTCAAATTCCATTGCCTCCATTTCTAGTACTAGTGCTCGCATAGTCTTCATGGCTTGCTTCCTCTCCATTTGTTGCTTTCTGTTCAATGCCACCATTGAAATCATTGGCACCAATGTTTTCATTCCCATCTGTCATCCGTCGCACCACCCGTGCCTCCTCCCATTGATGTCTACAATTAGTGTTGGATCAAAACTGTGATAGATGAATGCCACTAGTGTTTTGTATATTGAAGTACTCACATATACACTTCTAGTAAGTGTTCATTGGTTCCTCAACACCGATGACTGGATCAATGCCAATTTTCTTCCATGCTACACATAGGGACTTGTCTTCGTGTAGTGTAGTTTCCACTTCTTCCCTTTGGAGTTGAATCAAGAAAACCCTCTGCATCCATATCAAGAAGTGTGTACTCATATTTTTGAGTATCATATTCTAGAGAGACAAAATCTTGAGTTGCAACATTTGTGAATTGCCAAAAACTTGAACATCGACACTACATACTACAAAGTTTTACCTCATCTATGGTTTGCCTCATCTTGAGTTCCAACATTTATGAATTTCCAAAAGCTTTACAGTATGTCTTTTAAATAGAGACAATGATTTGCCTCATCTATTAATTCAGAAGGGAATAGAGTTTGTTTGGCAGGATTACAACACAATAGAATACAACAAAGTTGTTACTCTCTCATCATGATTGTTCCCAATTTCTTGGTGCCCGCCCTGACCCAAAGGGCCATGTCATTCTTGATGTTGCCAAGAAGGATGGTCGCTGGTGGCGCTCTTGTGATGGAAGACACATGAATTACACTCGTTATAAGTGTTCCATGAAGTAAGCATAGTAATCGTGGAAATGGTCCATGTAGTAATTTTGTCTGATATTGAATTATCTTTTTGACCAACATTGTGGTTAAACCTAACATTCAATTTGTCCATACACTAAAAGTGTTTTTCAATCATCTAACCAGGAGAATGCATGACTGATGTTAGTTGTGAAACTTGTTTTATATTTGGTCTCTCTGCCTTTCCCTACAAGTATGATGCAATACCGTAAGTGAAAAATCTCAACTAGCATGATAAGATGAACAAGCATAACAATCCATTCTTTGATACGTGCGGAAGCCATTCCTTGATAAGTGTGATGACATATTTGTCAATTGTAGCAGGAAGGTAACCCACTTCACTTAACTAAATACATGAAAATATTTGGGTGATTTTGGTAGGAAAAATATGGACGAGGTTCAGGTAGAACTTCTCGGAATTGAAATTATGGCATGTACATGAGTATTGTTATTTTCGGCCAAAATACTTTCTATGGTGGGCAATGGGTATTACCTTGTCGTACTTCAATAAAATATGTCAGCTCTGCTTGTACAGTATTGCATGAATACCATAGTAATTGTTGTACCAATTATCTCAACATGGTTATTTATTATACTGTAGTTGATGATGTGGAAAGTTGTAGGTGATGGTTCCACCAAGGAAACCAACGCAACTAACTAATGCAGTTGCAACTTGCAACACAAGGTGCTGCTTACGGCAACGGCATGGTGATGACAAATATCAAGCAGGCCAAGGTCGCGGTGAGAAGGATGAGACAACTATTTTGACTGGAGCAATTGAGCCGCAACAATTTCAATGAAACTATTTCCCTCTTTGCTTATGTTGGCCAAATATAAGGCATATGACCCATTAGACTCTAGGCCGAATGCCCGTGACAGATGTCAAATATGAGGCGTTGTCAAAGCACAAAATAGTGAATTTCACATGTACTTGTGTGTATTTTCCCCTATAAACATTTTGTGTGTATAGAGAAGTCGGTTGCACAAGGAGAGAGAGAGAGAGAGAGAGAGAGAGAGATGAAGCAAGGGAAGGAGAAGAAGTGTGTTGTTAAAAAGTTGACAAGGGAGGGGAACAAGAAGAGTGTGTTGTGTTGTTAAAAAGTCGTTAAGGGAAGAAGGAAGGTGAAGAAGAGTGGTTAAAATGTTGTCTATATCATAAGGTATATAATAGTTTATTAATGTTGAACCACTAGAATATTTATGCCATGTTGCAACGCATGAGCAATTAACTAGTTTGTATGAAAAAAATCTCTTATAGGATTCAATCATATGAATCAAACAATCAAGGTACTACCTCTCTCTCAGTTTACAGGGCGTGCGCGTATCCCTAGGTCGTCAATTTGACCAACCTAATACAAATCATATATTACAAAAAATATACCAACATAAACTTCGAAGTTTTTACTTTTAAAAGATATAATTTTTGTGTTATATAGTTTATATTAGGATGATAAAATTGGCAACCTAGATATACGCGCAGGACTTGTAAACTGAAACGGAGGTAGTAGAAAAAAAATTCTTAGGATTTTAATCCTTTAAAATTCCAATAAAAACTGTATGAATCAAAGGAGTCCTAAAATATTGATGCCCCAGTTGCGACTTAAATTTGGACTCGGGAGTTGTGAGCGTCCGCTGAAACCGGCGATTGTCATCAGGTTGCGCTGACGCACACCAGGACACCACGGGGCTTCAAAGTTCAAACATTGCACAGCTCTTCTTCTCTTTTTGACCGCCAGCAGTACCGCCCTGTATGCTTTCCAGCTTTTAGGTGTCAGACTCTGATCCAGTTTGGTCAGTTTGACGTCTGCCTACCCCTAGACCCATACGGTGCTCGTTTGCCTCCTCGCTTACTCGAACGGAAACTCCATGTGTAGTACCGATGGATACAGCGTATTCCCAGTCCCACCCATAAAGCTACGACTGTTGGAGACATAGAATAAAGCATAAAGATAAAGCTACTGCCTTGTGGGCGAAGCTAATCCGAATATATCAAATAATCTAGGTAAGCAGAAAGATGGCTTGTTGAATACTAAGAATGATGCTACTAGAGTGCAAGCAATTTCTGCGGCAGTTTCGAGCTACCTTCCAAAAGGGGCGGGGGAAAGTGAAACCTCTCGTGGGTACTTCTCTCCGGCAGAAATGACATATTTGACGTGAGGCAGAAATCAAATCACAAACTGACCTGGTCACGAAAAAATTTCACTCTGCTGACCCTTTGGTGTGGTGCCCGACAGCTGGGCGCCGCACCCTACTGTGCAGCGCCCTTCCCTTAGGCGTCGCACATCCTGCCAGCGTGGCAACCCTGGTCCAGTTGCGGCCCCACAGACAGCACTGCAACGCCTAAGACTTAGGCGCCACACCTGTAGTGTGCAGCGCCTAACTCTTGGGCGCAGCACAGTCTGTGTTCCATTTGGGCTGGCCCCACCCTCTCTCCCCTCCCACCCCCACCCCACACACCCCCACCCCACCCAAACCCTTAGACTTGCGGCCCTCCTCTCTTCCCCTCTCCCCCTCTCAAATCTTGCAAATCCGAAGTATTTGACCGTGGATTTCGAAGCCAACCCCTCCCTTAAGGTAATCTCCTCCGATCCCCTCGTTTTCATCCATAGGAATTGTCACATTTTCTCAAGTCTTGCTACTTTGGGAAAACCCTAGTTTT
Source organism: Triticum dicoccoides (assembly GCF_002162155.2). Taxonomy (NCBI): domain Eukaryota; kingdom Viridiplantae; phylum Streptophyta; class Magnoliopsida; order Poales; family Poaceae; genus Triticum; species Triticum dicoccoides. Next base: position 554,484,757 of record NC_041385.1, read on the forward strand.
GACTTGGATTTGCAAATTTGTGTTGAATGATGTTATGTTTCTTTGCTAACTTGGGTTGGTTAGGCTTCCATAGTATGCTAGGGTTAGGGTTATGTGTGTTTGATGTTGGTGTTAGGGTTATGTGTGTTTGATGTTGGTGTTAGGGTTATGCTATGGTTATGGTTGTTATGTGGGGGTTAGGGTTATTAATTCATATATATGTTAGGGCATATGTGTGCAAATATTTTTCTTAAGTATTTACTTGATATATGTGTGTTTTTGATTATTGTAGGGATGGGGAGAACATGTGTTTATGTTCATCATGTGGATAAAGAGGCCTTTTTGAAAGGCAATGTTGAGACGGACCCGGATGAGCTTGACATGGTGTTTGAGAGTAGTCCTAGCTATGCGGAGCTTTTGGAACAAGTGAGGAAAGATTTGAATTGGATGGACCCAAGTGACGTTGTTTGAGTTCGAGGGAAGGTATAATGTTGGTTTTGGAATGCACCTCCGTTGGAAGACAATGCGTGTGAACTCCGAGCAACGTTGGGTTGCATACAAGAAGACGGTTTCCGAATCTCTAGACAAGGCTCTTGAGTTATTTGCCTCCAAGAAGGTTGAGTCTACTTTGAATTTAGACTTGAACCGGAACCCCTCCCCGTTGGTTGCTAGCACTCCCCCACCCATGAACTAAGATCAAATGAGTGAACCTCAATTCACGCAACAAGATTGGTCAACATTGAGCTCGACTCCAAACAACCAAAATGAAGGTTTTGAAGAGGAGAATGATGAGTACGAGGAGGATGACAACGAAGTTGACCTCCATGACAACAATGTGGGTGATCTCGACCAATATCATGTGCAAGAGACAATGGACCAATCCATCCCTTTTTCTCGTGCATATTCATCGGACTCGGATGACGATGGTCCCGATGAAGAAGTTGATGAGGAGGGGTTCACGCCGAAGGAGGCTGAAGCATTCAAGAAGGTATTCGAGCGGGATCACAAGACACCATTGTTCAAGGATCTTAGTCTCGCGGATGAAGCCGTTGTGGATGGTGGCAAATGCATATCTCTTGGAGCTAGGCCAAGTTCTCACCGTGATTTGGAAGACGGCAAGAACGGGATATATCCCGGTTGTGAGTTTGAATCCTTCTTGGAATTGAAGATGTGGCTCGACAACTACTCGGTTACACATTATCGTCCACATAAAGTGGCCAACTCGGACGTGAATGTGCGTTACACGGTCAAATGTGAAGTGCCAACATGTCCATGGATTGTGTGTGTAAGGCCATGGAAAGGAGGTCCCACTTGGCGCATAGTGAGTTGTCTACCAACTCACATGTGCCGGCACAAGAATGCGGATGGCAAGCTTGTGTACCAACAACACAGACAACTCACGTCCGAGTTCATTGCTTACAGGCTGTCCAACCAAATTTCCACACTTCCAATAATGAGCATCAAGAGTGTCATTGACCTTGTGAAAGCCATCTTTCATTACAAGGTGAAGTACGACAAGGCATGGAAGGCGAAGCAAGCCGCATTCAAGATGTTGTATGGCAATTGGGAGGAAGCATACAACCGACTCCCTAGGTTGTTGTTAGCTATGGCCGCCACAAACCCAGGCATGGTTCACATGGTTGAGCCTCATGGGCACAAAACATTGATTCATAACGGGAGGACCGTCCGAGTATTTGGCCGTGTATTTTGGGCCTTTGAGCAATGCGTGAGGGCTTTTGAGCATTGTCGGCCCGTCATCGCCATTGATGGCACGTTCTTGACCGGACAATACAAGGGCACTTTATTGGTTGCAATAGCAAGTGATGCCAATAACCGGGTGTTGCCTTTGGCTTTCGCTTTGGTTGAGGTGGAGAACAATGATAACTGGGAGTGGTTCTTGCGTCAACTGAGAACAAGGGTATTACCGGCAGGAAAATTTGTGTCATATCGGATCGCCATCCTGGAATTCTAAATGCGGTGGTGGTTGACATTCCCAGACATACAAAGTTGCATCATCGATGGTGCATGAGGCACTTTTGTGCAAACTTCTATAGGGCATGTGGTATGAAGGAGTTGGCCGATGATCTTCAGGATTGTTGTCTCGCTTTCACCAACAAGCGGTTTTCCACATTGTTCAATGCATTGCTCAGACACAAGAAACTTGACCCCGACGGTCAGGAGTTTCTCAATAGGAACATTGCCGAAAGGAATATGTGGGCACGTGCTTTCGATGAAGATGGCCGGAGGTACGGTCAAATGACATGCAATATGGCAGAATGCTTCAATAAGGTGCTCAAGGGTGTACGTGCATTACCCGTGACGGCAATAGTTCAATACACAGTTGACAAGATGAATGAATACTTTTTAAAGCACTCAATGGAGACTGATAAGCAGATTGCTGGTGAGAACAAGGATAAGCACAAGTACAATTTCACACCAAAGGTTGAAGAATGGTTGGAATTTCAATCACGAAAGGCAGACTCCGAAGAAGCTGTACTATATGACGACAACGAGTGGAAGTGTGAGGTGAAAGAGCCCGGAGGAACCACAAACGATGGCCGCCAACACGGAGGCCGGGCTTTCAAGGTCTCCCTAACACGGTGTGATTGCAGCTGCATGAGGCCGTCTTTGCTTCATCTCCCATGCTCGCACTTGTTAAATGCATCCCGGGTTAGGAATGTGGACGTCAATCACCCTCTTACCGTGAGGGAGTCTGAGTTCTCAATCATGACGGTAAAGAATACATGGACTCCACGGTTCCAGCCATACTTGGACCAATCACAATGGTCGGAGTATCATGGAGTTCAACTATGGTCGGACCCGGAATTGAAGGTTGTTAGACGGGGAAGACGTAAGACAAAGCGTCTTAGAGGTGACATGGATGGATGGGGCCGTGGTGGCGGTGGAGAATACGGCACCGGCCAATTCCAAGAGCCTCGTGAGCAATCCCGTTGTGGGGGTTGCAGTAATGGGGGACACAACACAAGAACTTGTCCCAAACCAAGAAAGAGATCAAAGAAAAATGGTGCAAGCACAAGCCAAGCAAATGATAGCCAACCAAGTGAACCAAGGGGTAGCCAAACAAGTCAAACAAGTGGTGGAGTGCCAAACCACTCAAATCAAACAAGCCAACGAGGAACTAGGCAACAAAGAGGGAGTCAACTTGGTCTTAGAAGAGGCCGTGGTGGTGGTAGAGGCCGTGGTGATGGTCTTGGCCGTGGTGAAGGTCTTAGCCGTGGTGATGGTCTTGGCCGTGGTGGTGGTAGAGGTCGTGGTGATGGTGTT
>NC_041385.1:554488203-554495473 GCF_002162155.2 Triticum dicoccoides
GTGGTGAAGGTCTTGGCCGTGGTGATGGTCTTGGCCGTGGTGGTGGTAGAGGTCGTGGTGATGGTCTTGGCCGTGGTGGTGGTAGAGGCCGTGGTGGTGGTGGTGGTAGAGGCCGTGGTGGTGGCGGTAGAGGCCGCTGTGGTGGTGTAGGCCGTGGTGCTGGTGGAAGCCGTGGTGGTGATCTTGGCCTTGGCGGCGGCCGTAGTGGAGGAATGTTCTCTTGGCTCAATGGACCATTGCCGTATGTGACTTACTATGATCTTGTTCTTTTGGCTCAATGCTTGTGTTGTCATTTTGTATTGTGTGACTAAATATTATATTGCCATTTTCATAGGTATGGAAACAATGAAGGGGGTGGAGGACACGGAGGGGGAAGGTGAGATCCCTTGGTGGTGGGAGGAGGGAGAAGAATAAGAAGAAGAAGAGAGGAAGAAGAAGAAACTACATGGACCGTGATTTGGACAAGTATATGTGCTATGTGTGTATGACTATGTGAGGGGACTAATATTTCTGTGTATGACTACGTGAGATCCCTATGTGTGTATGACTATGTGATTTGGACAAGTATATGTGCTATGTGTGTATGACTATGTGATTTGGACTACTATTTCTGTGTTTTGGACTACTACATGTAATTTGGATATGATTATGTGGCATCTTTATGAATCACAAAACAAAAAAACCAGTAGGTATTTGAAAACAGTAGTTAGTGCAGCGCCCAAGGCCAAGGCGCTGCACTGTGTAGTGTGGCTCCCAAGGGCTAGGCATTGCACTGTGCAAAACCTACTGGAATGCTTCTGTTGCTCTCTGGACTGGCATGTCTAGGTGTGCAGCGCCTATGGGCGATGCGCCACACTACACAGTGCAGCGCCTTGGCCTTGGGCGCTGCACACCTGGACATGCCAGTCCAGAGAGCAATAGAAGCATTCCAGTAGGTTTTGCACCCCAAAATTTGCTAAGTCCGTGTGCATCGCCTACGGGCAAGGCGCCACACTATATAATGTAGCGCCTAGTACTTGGGTGCTGCACAGTAGGGTGCATCGCCTTGCCCTTGGGCGCTGCACACTGACTTAGCAAATTTTGGGGTGGAAAAGCTACTGGAACGCTCCTGGTGCTCTCTGGACTGGCATGTCTAGGTGTGCAGCGCCTAAGGGCAAGGCGCTGCACTGTGTAGTGTGGCACCTTGCCCTTAGGCGCTGCACACCTGAACATTTATTAGGCTGCACCAACTCCCTCCCACCCATCCCCACCCCACACACCCCCACCCTCCACACAAACCCGAAGCTCAGTGCCTCCCCTCTGCCCTCCTCTCTCCCTCTCTCAAATCCTTCTCAGATCCGTAGTATTTGACCGTGGATTTCGAAGCCAACCCCTCCCTTAAGGTAATCTCCTCCGATCCCCTCGTTTTCATCCATAGGAATTGTCACATTTGCTCAAATCTTGCTAGTTTGGGGGAAACCCTTGTTTTTGATAGGATTTGGAAATTTGTGTTTCTTTGCTAATTTGGTATGGTTAGGCTTTCATAGTATGCTAGGGTTAGGGTTATGTGTGTTTGATGTTGGTGTTAGGGTTATGTTGGTGTTAGGGTTGTGGTTATTGTTAAGTGGGGGTTAGGGTTGACCAATAATTCTCGGTTTTGTAGGCATGGCTTCATCCAGTTCCATGACGAGGCCAGCGTGTGCTAACCAAGAAGACATGCCGAACAAGTGGGAGGACGCATCTTTGGACAAGGTGAAGGAGAAAGATGTCAACATCCCGCCATGTTGGTGTGGAGATGTTTGCAAGGTGAAGGTGTCCACCGACCGAAAGAAAGCATGGACGGAAGGGTGGAGATATTTTGTATGCCCGAACTATGCTTATGATCGTGCACTTCCAACTAACGCCTATGACCAACCACTGGTAAGCTCGAGAAGTAAAATGTTACTCTCAAATGTGTGTCAACACTAACAACAAATTTTTATGCAGTCACCGCCTCCTCTATGCAAGTACTTCACGTGGATAGATCTTGAAGTGCCAGAAGATGTGAAAAAGGACCAATACGTAGATTGTCTTAGGCGGCAACGACGGTTCGAGGAATCATTTCGAAGAGGCTTGGAGGAAGAGCGTCGTCAGAAGGAGAGGATGGAGCGGAAGAAACAAGAGGAGGAGAGGTCACACCAAGCGAAACTTGCTCGTGAGGAGGAGAGGGCAAGAAAGCTTGCAAAGGCTCGCGAGGCGCAAGAGGAGGACTCGACACGTGACAAGAAGGGGAAATGGCCTCGCTCTACTCAGTAGGGACTTCGCTTCGGTGCACTCGTCGTCAACTATCTTCTAATGAATGTGTCGTGAAGTTGTGAGGGCATGTGAGATGTTGGTGAACTATCTTCTAGGGCAAGATGCCATTTGTCATTTGTAATGAATGTGTCGTGAACCATGTCGTAGTAATGTTTGAATTGTCTTAAGTTATGAACTCGTCGGCATAAAATTTGTGTTTGTTCAAATTGCTGTGATGCTGCAGTCATTGTAAGTATTATGGATGTGATGCAAGCCACTGATAGCCATGGAAGCAGTGCAACGCCTAAGAGCAGGGCGCTGCACTGTATAGTGCAGCGCCTAACAGTTGGGCGCCACACAGTACAGTGCACAGCCTAACAGTTGGGCGCTGCAGTGCTGCTATAAGCAAAACTGCAGAAACAGATGCCATTTTGGCCTCCTGCAGCAGCACTCACATAACTAGAACATCAATAAAAGTACTGTAAACTGCACATGCTAAGCAAAGAGAACTAATAACTTGAACATCATATTATTTAAGACAATTCAACATTACTTCAAGTTCGCAAACACAAATACCACACTAGTAAGAGTTCACCAACATATAACATAATCCGACAAGTTCATCAACCTAATTAAACGGCTACAAGTAACATGAACAAGCACTAATGCCTTCCGCGCGTGTTCTTGGTGCCACGCCTGCATGCAATCTTCTTCTTAGGAGCACGAGGCTCCTCTTCGTGCACTTCCTCCTCCGCCTCCGCCTCCTCCTCCGTCTCATCATCCAAGCTAGCCATCCGCGAGGTCCCTACGACCACCTTTGGGTTGCCTCTGTTGTCATAGTCGTTGGGCGTGTACCGGTGTCTGGGCTGCCTAGGCTTGAACACATATGCGGACCGAGCTTGAGCGTCCGGCAAAGTCATGTCATCATCAAGCTCATGGCCCTATCACACAACGAAACAATATGGTGAAGGCCGGTGTCGTAATCAAGTGAGAATCACATCTAAAGGATTAGTCATACCTCTTGGGTGATCCCACCCTCATCATCCATATAAGCATATGAGGAACTCACATCGTCCCCCTCATGGTGAGATGTGGGGTCTGATGGTGTACCAGACCTAGATGCAGATGGTTCATCATATTCAGGATCACGGCAACCGAGAAGGTTTGATAACCGCCTTAGCCTCTTGGCCTGACGCTGTAACATGAACAAGTGTGTAAGATATCAAACTTAGCAACATAGACTGGCTCTCATAGTGAATGCGATATGTACCTTGAGGAATGCTCGTAGTGAACCATCATCATTGCCAGTTCCAACCGGTGTCTTCTCCAGAATAGACTGGCTCTCATCAGCTGCTTTCTTGATCTCGGTGCGCTACGGATGAGAAAGAATGAATGCGTTATCCATTCAAACATGTGTAATACGGACAACTGGAAAGTAAAGAAGGGAACACTTTACCACATAGTTAATCACCGGAATAGCAGGGACTCCTTGCCCTTTCCTGACATCTTTGTTGTACTTCCCCTTTGCTAGATCCTCAAAGTTTACGAGTTCTTCAAGAATATCCTCATTATATGCCAGCGGGCATATCTCAACTCGAGTAGTTCCAATAAACCATCGTACGTAGTTATCAAAAGCTTGTTGGCTGTGCTCACGAAGCGGGGCACGTCTAGTGCTACGAGCTTGCTCCACAGAAAGCTGGAAGCGGGTAACATACGGAGCATGATGCTTGGCCCAGTCCTTTATCTTCCGCTGCCTTCTCCTGTCCAACCTGTGTGGTATAAAACCAAGCATTAGCACAATCAAAAGGAGTCCCGATGCTTAGACAATACGCAGACATGCTCTCTTACCTATGAAGTGCTTTGTCCGTGTCCACCCAGTCCGGCGGGTGAGGCTGGAACAGACCAAACTGACGATACACGCGATGCGGCAAATGAAACTCAACCGCCCAGTTGCATATCAGTGGGCACCGCATAAGCCAGAGATCCTTATCCCGCAAGCACATCGGGTTGAGGCGGAACTCCTCGGTGTACCCCAAGCTCTCACCCGCGCCATATGGCTGCCATGCCACCTATGAAACAGGGCAACAATGCAAATTTGATGACTATTTTTCAAGCAAGCATGAGAAAGGACTGAAGTAATGACCTCCTTACCTGCTCAGGCGTAATCGTGTCCAACTCGGCAATGTACTTTTGGTACATGAGATTGACATCGTTCGTCATCTCGGAAACGATATCCCACTTGTAAGCCCACGTGGGGCGCTGTAATTTGTCATGTTCATCTGCATACCAAGGATCAAACCTGACACTCTTCGGGCGTCCAACAGGCAGACGCTCCCAGCTCCATACAGAAAGTAGAAGCAGATTACCACCAATGCCTGCACTAGGTGTGATCCTGCAACATGCATCGTCCAGCTACATATGAAAGAAAAACAATGTTAACTTGACAGCAAGCTTGCATTGCTAATGAAGAAATGAGTTGATCACAAAACAGACCAACTACCTGTCGGTACAAGTAGGCAAGAGTCGCTGAACCCCAGTTTCATTTGCTATCGAAGACGGTCAACGCGTTCAGCCACATCCATGGAGCGTTCTTGCCAGTGGAGTCAGGAAACAAAGTCCTCGACACAACGTACCACATATACACACGAGCATGTGTCTGGATCACATCATCAGTGGCATCCGGAGGGCACGTCGCAAAGTTATTTTGAATCCACATGAAAGCAGCTCCGGCTGCTTTCCTTTCCCTCTTCTTCTTCTCTTATCCCTCCTCTACATCATCCTCAGCCTCGGTAGGAGCCATACTGATAAGAGCAATCATCTGCTCGCGCCACCCATCAGAATCGGTGCTCATACAGAGAGGCCTCCTGTCGATAGCAAGACCGATGATCAACGAGACATCCTCAAGCGTCACGGTCATCTTCCCGGTCCGAAGATGGAAACTGTGGGTCTCCGGCCTCCACCGATCAACAAGAGCGGACACCAGTGGAGCGTTCAGATTCGGCGTGGACCGGCTGACCAACAGAATCCACGGGAGTAGTCCTGCCTGCTTGATGTACGGTGTGTACCGCTCATCGTAAGGCATGGAAGGACCAGAGACCCCGTGATACCGAATCTTCAGAGGTTCAAGCTTCTGCAAAAAACAAGTAATGACAAATCTTAGCGCATGTAAATTTCAACTAAAGGCAAATTTGCAAAATATTTAGATTACTCATTATTACCTTATCCTTCTCGCGCATCATGTAGGCCCGGTGTTGCACGTCGTAGACATCGTCTAGAAGCCAAACCATCCTTACAATTTCAAACAATAAACATATAAGAGTTCATCTTCATCTCAAATATCGGTATACACTAAACATATAACATGTGTTCAACTACAAGAATCTCAACATCTCCTTCTCACACAATGAATATGTCATATGTGTTCAAATAAACTAAACATATAATATTTCAAATAAACTCAACATCTAATATTTGAAATAAACTCAACATCTAATATATATCTAAACAAACGTCTCATATATGTCTACAAAAATCAACATCTCATAGTTATCTATAAAAATAGGCATCTCATATATATCTAAAAAAACTAAACAATCTAGGGTTTCACTAACAGGAATCTTATATTATGAACTAATAAATAACACTACAGTACTACCAATATGAATACACATCCTAAATTGAGAAAACCAAACAAATCAAGGGTTCCATCAAATCTTGGACAAATCTCTAAAATGGCAACAAATTTACGGAGCAAAAGAAAGAGAACGGAAGAGTTTACCTAGTACGATGGATTGGGGATCGAATCCACGGATCAAATCTTCAGATCTGAGAGGGATGTGGGGGGAGGGGGATTAGATGGGGGCGCCGCCGCTGCTCTCTGTCCAGAGAGCGGAGAGATGAAGAACTGCCTGGTCGGGCTGGGGCGGCCGCGCTTAAGTCACTGTGCAGCGCTTAAGGGCTAGGCACTGCACGTCAAAGTGTGGTGCCTAGCCCTTAGGCGCTGCACAGGTGCGTGTGGGGCCGCAACTGGACCAGGGCTGCCACAGTGGCAGGAGGTGCGACGCCTAAAGGAAGAGCGCTGCACAGTAGGGTGCGGCTCCCAGCTGTCGGGCGCCACACCAAAGGGTCAGCAGAGTGAAATTTTTTCATGACCAGGTTAGTTTGTGATTTGATTTGGGTCTCAGGTCAAATATGTGATTTCTGCCCTTCTTTCCGGTCATCTTCAGCCGTTCGGACTTCAGGGCGTTGAAAAAGAGCGGCCCGGGGTCAGCTGGCGGTAAAGTTGGTGCTGGGGCGGTTGGGCACCTAGCCGTCGTCCCCCAGGTTGCCGTTAGGCGCCGATTTTGGCCCAGTGTTCGGTTCAATTGTGTCCAAAAAGGCCCGATATCTGCGAGAATCGGTCCATATTCGGCGCGGTTCGGCGTCCTTCGGCGTGAATTTTCGCATACAAATAGAAATCAATTAGTTCGTCACATAGTTCGGCATAGTTTGGTGTGTTTCGGCATGTTTCATCACATAAATCAAACAGTTCAACAAATAGTTCAATAAATTATATAGTTTGACAAATAAAAACTCAAGTTTCATCACACGTTATTCCCGCATCGCCCCGGCCTCGCCCTTGAGCCTCCATAGGTGCTCCACCAGATCGTCTTGCAGTTCTTGATGCACCTGTGGGTCTCGGATCTCCGGACGCATATTGAGGTAGTCAGTCCAGTTTGCCGGTAGCTGGTGATCAACTTGGGCAACAAACCCGCCGGTGTACAGGCCCTGCGCGGCCGGAATGCCGGAAAAGGTGCCCAGACGGCGGCGAAGAGGCTGCCTCGGCAAAACCCCTTCTTTTTCCCGGCGGGAAATGATCTAACTAGCTGCGGTGGGCGGTGGACGACGCCGGGATCGACAGGGTGGCGCAGGGTGGTGCCCGAGTGCGGGGGGTCGGAGGCGAATTTGGACGGACGGCTTGACTTTTCGCCTGACAATGTGGCCCCAGGAGCGCTTTTCCCTTGCTCCGGAGCCCCCG
>NC_041385.1:554495626-554524870 GCF_002162155.2 Triticum dicoccoides
CCGGTTCGACCTGCGATAGCCGGACGCAAAAACGGGCCGAGCCGGCGGAATTCGGCGTCCTGAGGACGTGACTGGACCATTTTTTGGCGCCGACGCGGAAAAAACATTTGGAAAGGCCTGTTAGGGGAGCGGCTGGAGATGCTCTTATGCTTTTGCTATCTTCTTTTGAGTTCCACAACGGATCCCCTTGCCGGCCGGCCGGCCGTCGGTACCAGTTGAAAGAAACACAAAGCTTTTATTATATCCATATATCCGGTGCCCATGTCTGCGCTAATAAGGCTAGTCATAGTGAAAGTAACTTAGGTAGTAACATAGCGCATTTCAAGAAAATTTTGCTTACATGGCAAATAGTTAATGAGAGGTGGTAACATAATACTCCCTCCCTTCCGGTTTATAGGACTCAAATCTCAAATCTCATCAATCAAGGTATTTTGTGAGTGGAGGAATGTATCTCGTACATTACAAAACTACCCAATTAAACTCATGCATTAATTTGGATTAATTACAGTGCATGCATGCTTGGCCACTAGATGAGTAGGAACATTACATGCATTGGTGTGTTCCTTTTCAATTCTTGCATGCAAAGATTTAACGCGCATTGGAAACTAAAAATGAGATGGAGATGAACCCTCTAAATTGGAAAAACAAAAAAGTTGAGATAAGTCTTATAAACCAGAAAGGAGGGAGTATGCTACTGTAACATAACGCTTCCCGAAATAAGATGAGTCTACAAGTTAATAAATGAAGCCATCCATGATATTACTATTATGTTACTTTGCATTATGAAGGCAGTAACTTAGACTAGTGTCATGACCAGCCTATAACACTAGTCTAAGTTACTCCCCACTATGACCAGCCTAAACATCCAAGACCACAAGGGACTAGATCCAGTGAGCAGTGATACTACCACCTGACCTCAATCAAACAAATAAAAAGTACTCCTACTAGTAGCAAAATCTCTAGCCACAAGTGAATAAAACTCTCAGACATTTCGACGGCAGGCTCCATCCCATCCTACACACACGATGAGTTCAACGTCGCATCCATAATTAACGCATGTAGTCGCTAAACGACGGTATCTTAGTTGGGCAAAGAGAAATTGGAACCTGATGTTACCTGAGGGGCACGCATCAATTTAACTGTATCCGGACGTAGCCATCGGCGCCACCATGGTCCATGGCTTTTCTGAAACCTACGTGCATCCTCTTTCTGGGCTCCTTCTGGCCAACTTATTTGTGGAGGGGAAAGCAACCCCGGCATGGCCCCCGGCCGGGTTAGCTCGCTGTCACTGCAGCTGATTAATGAACAAGGATCGCCATTGATTCCTCATAGTATCCGTGCTTATTACCGCTGGAGCTCTAGAGCAGCAAGCAAAAGCGACGCGTGGTTCCGTTCCGTGTCACGGGCCGGCCGCCGGCGTACATGTCGCCGACGACGAAACCCACCCGGAGGACGCAACCGGCTCGGTCGGCATCCCTTGCTTCTTTTCTGCGTCGCCGATGAGAAACGAAAAGGATAAACATGCTGCATGGTCTAGTCTTCCCGCGCACGAAAGCAGCCGAGCTGACGGTTTGCTGGGCGGGCGGGCGCGGAGGAGAAGGCGGCGGATATGTTGGATTGTTGGGCCGGTGAAGTTCACCGCCCGCGTCGCCAACCTTTCTGCAGGCCCTTTACTGCGGGAAGGAAAGAAGAAAAGCGCACTTGCTGATGCTGCTGGTGCACTTTTGGGTTGGGTTGGCTGTCACCTTTTCGCAGCGCAGCAGAGCACGTGTAGCTTGCAGGATTATCGCTCCTTGCTTGCTGCTGCTTCCTTTTCCCTTTCTTTTCTTTTCTTTTCTTATTAAAAGGTGCTCTGGACCAAGTCTCCTCATACTCTGTTCCTTTTCGTCTTTCTCCCGTCTTTGCTGTTGCCTGGCAGTGGCAGGCATCTCTTTTTTCCGTCAAGTACCAATAACCCCCCTTTTACAGTGCATAGTGTGCACAACTGAAAGACTAGTACGTACATGTGACCACAACTTATCCTGGCTTTTGGTGGTAGTATACTCAACTAGTGCTACCGCTGGGTACGGGTGTTGGGGGCCTGTAGTTGTCGTGTCGCACGTATGGCTCGCTCCATGTCACCATTGAAAGAGCTTTTCTTTTCGCGAGCGATAGGCGCGTCGCTATTTATTCGTGGGAGGGAACATGATGATGGTCTGCTCCAAAACCATACCATTCCATTGATTAGCCGCTCTTATTATGAAGCTGAAAGCCCAGAGCCACAGAGAGGTCCCTCTGCTGTGGTTAGGTTAGCCATCTATGTTATGTATACACTACACTACACACGTCAGTAGCTCTGCCACTGCAGCGAAAAGGTCCCGGCCGGAGCCGCAGTCCCAACCCCCAACCATTCCAATGCTGACGACCGAGCGAGAAGCGAGTAAAAAAAACGGAGCCAAACGCCTTTGCGAGCTCCTACATAAAGTAACTTTGCAAGCAATTAAAGGCAGTTGCGAAAGCGGGGTGGGGGCTGAACTGTTGTTCAAAGGCGAAGGCGCCCCACCCTCATTGACCCTCACAAGCTGACGGTTGGAATAATTATCTCCTCCCGGCTCCCGGTCCTTTTAGGAAAAGCCTCCTTTATCTTTTTCCCAGTGCATTGATGAGGAGTAGTAATAAGTCACCAGTCAGGTGCCTGCCCATCTCCATCCACGCCCCTTTCTCTTTCCCTTTGTGACGAAACTTCCCAAAAGGATGGTGGTGAAAAGTGCCTGCCCAGTTTACCGAAATGTAAATGTGGGAACGCCCACTTTTGTCCACCGTGAGAATCAGGCTACAGCACAACCCACCACGCCCACGCATATGCATGGGGATTATTTAAACAAGCTTCACAAGTACTGCTACGGTAATTAATCAGTTGATCCATAGCACTAGTAGTACTAGTGATATTAAACTGGCGCAAGTAATACTATGTTCTACTTGCGCGAGCTACAACACGTTCTTGCTGTACGGCTTCCATCCAATTAATACTCCTATAAGGCCGCAGGCAGCACAATATGACGGCATCCGTGCGACGATAATGTAAAAGTACATGCAGGAGTGGTAGAGTACATTTTTGCAAGTACAATCACCACAGATTTACTACTACTACTACTAGAGAGCAAAACGGCATCACCAATCACTTTCACCTCCTCCACCAGCTCCCCGTACGAAACTACTTAGGCCTCCTTTGGTTCATAGGGTAGAAAATCATAGGAATAGAAAAGTCATAGGAAATAAGATGGCATGCATCTCAAATTCGATGAGTAGGAATAGGAAAGAAGATGTCATTTGATTCACTTCATAGGATTTTTTCCATTGAGTCTAGGCTAATGTTTATTTTCCTATGAAATGTGGAGGATAGGAAGAATTCCTCCATAGGAATAGGATTCCATTCCTACAAATCAAAGGGCTCTAAAGAAATTTTTCCTACAAAAACCCTATCCTATGAAATTCCTACAAAAATCCTACAAACCAAAGGAGGCCTTAGCAAACGACACACGCTGGCCGATTTGGAGACGACACTACATCCAATGGTTGTGCTACAGTTTATCCTCTGCATGGATGGTCTGATTGACAGTGTCGTCCCAAAATCGGTTATGCAGCGTCGTCTGTGTAGCAGCACTCCTCCCCGTAAGAAAGATGGCCATCATCATCCTTCGGGGCTTTGGGCGAGGTGGTGATGATTGATGAGCGCTCACTTCCAAGACGGAGATGGATGCGGACAAGCATGGCATGGGATCGCATCACACTCATCGGAGTCATGAAAGCTCACGCATGCTCGTCATTCATACACAATGGGAATGGGACAAGTTTCTCGCAACTTGCTGCTACTACCGCGCAACCTGATCTGTTCCATTTTACATTACACAGGCGACGCATCCTGACAGACCAACCCAAGAAGAAGAAAGAAGTGCGAACAAACTGCTAGGAATACTACGTACTACAGTAGTAAGGAATTAACAAGAGGGAAGCTAGCATAGCAAAGGGAAGAAGGAAAAGAAAAGTAAAGGGACATTCGAATTCTCCTCCTTTTTCCATGTCTTGTGTGAGCCTTCACGTACAAGCTAGCCAGCCTTCCCGTCTCATCTCATCGGGAATTCAGGATTCTGCGGGTCAAACCAAACTCTATCCACCCTCGTCTTCCGGGCGGCCGGTTCGGCCACAGACGAGCCGATCAATGGTTGTGTCGGTGGGATGGGATCAGAACCGGCCATCCGGCCCGAGCTGCCACCGGTCGGCGTACACCGGCGGTGGGGAGGTGGGGGAGGAGGAGGGGCTGGGGAAGCCGAGGACGAAGCCGGCGGCGGCGCGGTGGTGGTGGTGGTGGTGCCCGGCGACGGTGGCGATGGGGCCGAGCGGGCGGTTCTTGCGGCGCCCGGCGCCGATGGGCACGTTGCGGAGCGCGCCGCCGGCCGTCCAGTAGCGGTGGCAGGCCTTGCAGAAGTGGCGCGGCTGGTTCACGTTGTAGTTGTTGAAGTAGCAGAACTTGGTCTCCCGGCTCCGGCACCGCGGGCACGGCAGCGGCGCCGCGGCCGCGCGCGCCTCCGCCGACTCCTGCAGCTGCGTCCGCCGCGATGCCTCCGCTCCCTGCTGCTGCTGCTGCTGCGACGAGTCCATGTCCGCCGCCTCCCGCTTGACCGCCGTCGTCGTCCGGTCCGTCTCGCCGTGCAGCCGCCGCTCCTCGTCCTGCGCGGCGAACACGGGCGACGGCGACGGCGACGCCTGGGTCCCCTCGACGCACTGCGTGATGACCTTGCCGAACAGCTTGAAGCCGCCGCCGGCCCCGGCGGGTGCCATCTCGACGTGGGAGAGCATGCGACGGAAGAAAGGGTGGAGTGGAGAGTGGAAGACGGGGAGAGAGGGGGCAGCAGAGCGATGTGGAAGAAAGGGGTCGGTCGCTGCTACTTAAATGCAGCTGATGGATGGATGGATAGGTCACTCATCACACCAGAGAGTAAAGCGTCGCGTACGTGGGTTGGACCGCAAGAGCAAAAGGCCAAAAATGTTACGCGCACAGCACACACGCCCGCACGCACATCGGGTTCTCTTTGCGTCCGGCCGGCTGGGTTTGCTTGCGCCTGCGTGGGTTTGCGGATGGGTCGATTTTGATTTGATTTTGATTTGCATGTGGAGTTTGGGGTTCGAGGGGAATCTCCGGGTTATATAAATCTTGGAAAGCCTTGCTGTTGTTGTTGTTGTTGTAGCGGGATATGGGATTGGGAGGTCAGCTCCCCGTCGCATGGTGGGGTGGACCTGGAGTTTTGTTGCGGGAAAACGAAGGGATGGGGGCGCTCCCTCCGAGTGCGTGGCCGCCTTGGTTTCTTCCGCGGTGTGGATTCGCGTGTATTTTGCGCCTTTATGCTCTGTGTTCCCCTCTCCTCCTGGCCCGGCCCATCCATCATGCTGTAAGGCCAACTCCACCGCGCGACCCCAAACAAATGTCTGTTTTGTCCGGATTCTGTCCGTTTGGGTAGCGATTTGGGTCGTGTCCGGGCCTGTCCTGGGATGCGGTGGCCGTGCGACCAGCGCGAGGCCGCATCCATTTTGCCCCATCCTGTCCGCGTCTAGTTTTCAAATGCCAAGCCCTAGTTTAGGCCAGCGGCCCCGGTTCATCACGCCGGCAACAGAGCCAGCGGACTACACGTCCATCGCCGGCATCAGCCAGCGGCCGGCAACACAGCCAGCCTCCAGAATGAATAGTCCTCCTCGCCGGCAACACAGCCAGCGGCCGGCAACACAGCCGGCCTCCAAAATGAATGGTTTCTTGCCGGCACACTACCAGCGGCCCGACGGGCGGGCGGGTGGCACCCATGCTAGCCTCAAAAAGAACGGCCACGCCGATCGGACGACCTAGTTCAGGCCTTCGGCGTCGAGCATCTCCTTCTGCCTGGCCTCGAACCAGGCCCTCGTCTTGTCGCTCATCTTCGACAAGTCCACGCTCATGATCGCAAGGGGCACCTCCTTCGCTTTGGTGGCAGCATTGGTGGCCTCGATGTCGAGCTGCCTCTGCCTGGCCTTGACGTTGTCGGCCTCGATGTCGAGCTGCCTTTGCCGGGCCGCCTCCTCCATGTCGATCTTCCTCCTCTTGGCCGCCTCCTCCATCTCAAGCTTCTGTCTTTGAAGGTCTAGGTATTGCTTCATTTGCTCGTCCTTGCTTTTCCGCTTCTTCTCGTCCCTCACATCCTTTTGAGACATCATGCCATGCAAAGTCTCATGCAAGGCCATGGATGAGGCGTCACGTATGTCGTCCACCTTGGAGTTGGTCTTGCCCCTCGGCCTCTTCAACGCCTCGCCATCTCCACCTCCGGCGAACTTGGCCGTCTTCAGTCCTCTCTTCCTTTGTAGTTCACGGTATTGGTCCTTGAACTTAGGGCACATGTTGATGAGCGTCCAACTATGCGTAAGACTGAATGGCTTGTCATTGTGCCGGGCCTTGAATGCCTCCAAAGATTGGAATGCCTACACCACATGATCAACAACAAGTGAACATGCAAACATATACACGGCCAAAGTCTCATGGCCGTAGCAAGGAAATGGCTAGAAAGAGGAGATCATACCATGTCCCCAACGCCGAGACCACTCACGGGCCGTGCTTCAACGCTCTCAAATGCGGCGCAATACTTGTTGCACTCTTGTTAGATGAACAACCATCTTTTCTGAATCGAACCGATGCCACGGTTGCTTGT
Source organism: Triticum dicoccoides (assembly GCF_002162155.2). Lineage (NCBI taxonomy): Eukaryota > Viridiplantae > Streptophyta > Magnoliopsida > Poales > Poaceae > Triticum > Triticum dicoccoides. The sequence continues at coordinate 554,502,334 of NC_041385.1, forward strand.
AATTTGGAAGGGCTCAAACATCTTCCTTTCATGGAATGTTTTGTGGACTCTCGTCCAAAAAACAATGCCCTTTTGTTGCGCGCCGGTCCTCGGATCTTGGCTAATCTCCATCCAAGCTTGGCAAATCAACTTGTCCTCATCTTGTGTATATGAACCCGTGCGAATGCTCTTCCTCTTCTTTTGTGCCTCCGCTCTTTGGGTGAGCTCGTCGATGAACAATGGCGCACCACTAATATCAACGTCATTGCTTTCTTCTTCTTCTTCATTACCTTCGACATAGATGTCATCGTCTTCATGCCACGAGTCACCATGATCGTAGTCAGCACGGTCGTGCCCGCCTTCATCGGGGACGTACTCGGCGCGGCCATCCTAACTTTGGGTCTCATCAGGGTCGTAGGCACGACCATGCCCACCGTCGAAGATCACGTCCTTCATGTAGCGGTTGTAGAAGGGGTCGTCGACCGTTGGCGTTGGGGTTGGCATTTCATCAAACAAGACGCGGGGGGGCGGCATGGTGCCCGTGAACGGTGCCCGTGCCTGCTTTCTTAGCATCTCGACGGACGGCCGCCCGCCGCTGCTGGACCCAGGCGTGATGTTCAGGTCGATGACGGCCGCGGGGCGCGTTGTGGACGGCGCGAACGCGCCCACGTCGGGCGACCCCGAGAAACGGGTTTGGCCGTCGTGCCTTGGCGGAGGGAAGCAGGGCGACATGGGCGCGGTGCACGACGTCGGCGACTGGCAGTGCGTAGGCCGGGCGACCGATGAGCCTGTGCTTGCCAGACCGACGACTGCTGCAGGGAACCCGGCAGGACGGCCCATGCCAAGCATGAGGATGGCGTGCGCTTTGTTGCCGAGGTCCTCCTTCTCGTCAGCAGCGGCCTTGCGCCGCGCGGCCTCCAGCTCCTCGCGCTGGGCGGCGAACTTGGCCGCGGCGGCATTGACCTTGACGACCGCTCTCCGTTCCCTCCTCTTCGCCGATTCCGCGTCCAACTTGGCGATCTCCTCCGGCGTGCACTCCGACCACGGCTTCCTTGCCGCCTTCTTCTTCACCTTTGCGGGCGGGTCGACGGCCAGGCCGGCGGAACCCGGCGGGGCGTCGGCCATGGACGGGGGAGAGAGGGGGCGGCGGGAGGGACGTGGGAGGGTTTGGGGCAAATGGCGCCAAATGGGCGTGGGAGGGTTTTGGTTTCTCCCACCGACGGGCGGGCCAGGGGAGGACAAGCGCGCGCGCCCCGCCCGTCCGCGCGCTGTCCGTTTCACCCCAAACCGAGCGCAAGTTTGGGCCGGGGATGGGTCGAAAACGGACCGAATCTGGACATTTGTCCGTTTGAGGCCGCGCGCTGGGCCGCCTCTTTTGTCCCTTTCACCCCAAACGGACGGGGGCGGACAGGATAGGGTCGCGCGGTGGAGTTGGCCTAAGAATCGATAATGGATCTAGAGCAACTCTCGTAAAGTCGTCATATTGGATTGATTGACATACTAATATCAGGTTGATCAACGTACTGATATGAGATTTCCTAAATCCTTCAAAGTGTACGCGCACTAACTAAACGAACCGGGCGGCCGCTTCCTGGCCGCACGATCGCGCGAGCGATCGCACTCGGGTGCGCCAGGTGCCACCTGGTCTGGATTGGCCCCTCGTCGCTGTTGTGGACAGTTTGTCCATATCCGGACGCGGGGAGGCCCACATGTAAGCCATAGAGGAGGAATGAGAGAGGGTCGTGGGCGGCGGTTTCGAAATCTGTGCTTGAAATCACTCACGTCAGTGCTCTCTCCCCATTCTCCTGATTCAGTCTTCATCCTCGGGGCAATAAGATTGCTTCTTCACAAGCTTATCCCCGCCCCCTTTCCTGTCCGTCCCGACAGGCAGAAGTTGGGTCTCCCCATCTCTCCTCAACTTCCCCGGTCTTCGGCCTGAGCTGTATGAGGCAGAAAATCGTCTCACGTACGGTTCGGAGGCCGAGCCCCACCCCTGCAATAATGGTGCGGCTTAGGTCAACTAATACGAATAAGATACAGTCCACTCAACGATTGCCCTGGGTCCCGAACTCCATATGGGGAAGGAACGTTGTTGTTTGCGAGGTCTCGATCATTTACATGGACCCACTTCTCATTCCATTTGTGGGAATTTGATGATTTATAAACCGTCCCCAACGAGCGAAAGGTTCATGTTTGAACATGATGCCTCTCAACCGAACAAGCCGCGATACGGGGGAGGCATGGCGGAGTCCTCAAGTCGGCGGGGGGCTCACGGGTGGCTCTGCACGGAGGGAATCGTTGGTGCTCGTCGACGTCGAAGGTATGTTCTGCTTCTGCTTGCTTGTCCTTCCTCTCTCCGTCTCGCTGGGTCGCGGATTTTGCCAGAATGTGAGGAGGATGGTTCCTAGGGTTCGAACGACGCGAACTGCTCCAATCCCTCCAACTTATGGTTAATTTAGCACATCTCTCCCTCTGATGCGGTTGAGCCTTTTCTCTGGTAGCACGCCCCCAACTGTGGTCAGGATTTATGGCAGAGTGGTGTAGTTGGGTAGGGCACGGGTACTTGTTTTGCTACGGTGTTCGAAAGCTAGCAGGGGATGCACGTCCAGGCGCCTGTCGTGGAATTGTCACGTCAGATGTCCTAGTGAAAGGACTTAGTCGTGGAGCCATCGCAACTAGGAAGCTTAAAGGGATTAATCGGGACAAAGGACACGGGGTTTATACTGGTTCGGCCCCTTGCGGTGAAGGTAAAAGCCTACGATCCAGTTTTGAGTGGGATTGCTTATGTCTCGATAACCAGGGAGCGAATCCGCTTGACCTAGCTCTCGATTTGATGTTACTTACCCTGAACCGCCGCCGGGTCATCCCTTTATATATAGAGGTCGACGCCCAGCGGCTCATAGAGTCCCGGCCGGCTCATAAACAGTGTCCGGCTCGGTCTCTCTCTATTTTTGCCTTACAATACAAGTTACATACATATGGCGTTTTATCTCTACAGGCCTTGAATCACCTTTGGGCTTAGGCCCTCAACTGAACCGCCATCTTCAAGTGTCGTTCTGGGCTTCATGTCTTGACTCGCCATAGGTGTAACCCGGCCCCTCCTGGGAGGGTCACACCTAATAGTTATATCCCCAACATTAGGCCCCAGATTGATTTGAACTGGTTCATGTCAGTCTTCAATACTTAGAAAAATCTTCTGCTCTTGTCTTATATCGAAATTTTATAACCCGCCGTGACGTCATCCTCCGAATTTAGGATAACCCGCCATGACGTCATCTGTCATTAATTTATGTTTTATCCAATATATCTCAATGGATCCTTATCTTAATGACCATCCCGGGAATCGAGGAGTCTCAGTAGTTAGCTAATTATTTTTTCGTCCTCCTCATTTTTCGTGCCTGCTTATCAGTCTTCCCTTATAAATAGGCATGACCAGGTCTTTTCTCATTCTCCCCTTTCCTCATCTTCTTCCTCTCGCAACCCTACTACCGCTGGAGCTCCGCCGCCGCCGCAACACACCTCGTCTTCCTCGACCTCGGCCGCTGCATCACCCTGAGTCAGTCCAGAGAACGGCGGCGACCCTCCGGAGTATACTTGCAGCTGTAAGTCTTCTTCTTCCCGCACCTCAGATCTGCATTAGGGTTTGCAAGTTCCTCTGTGTTCTTCGTGGTTCATCCCAGTTTCTGCGTAGTTCTTTCACTGCAGCCTCATTTGATCAAAAAATAATATGGAACTCATGGGGTAGTTGTTTCGCATCCATTTTTGATACTAGCAGATCCCTTTTCTTGTAAAGAGGCCTTATTAGAACTCACGAACTCATCTGTACCACGTTTTTAGGTCTAGAAATATTTTCTTTTCTGAACAGCCGTTTGATCCAAAATAATATCTGCCACCTGTGAAACTTGTTTATGCAACACTTAGGCAAAAAAATGTATTTGTTAGATCCATCTAGCCATGGCGACTCTTATCACTGGCTTAAAAAGGCAATGCTCAACTGATAATCTTGACCGCCCGTGGTGGTTTAAATAACTTAACTGCTTATGGTGCTCATGACGGCTTAAATAATCTGACATAATTAACCTTATACCATTAGGCCCCTTGATAAGCCGCCATCTTGAATATGCATTGTAATGTTTTTCTTCGGCTTAAATTTGAACCAGAAATTCTTACTCTTTCTTAGGCTTTCATCACAATGGCACCCAAACCACCCACTTCGTGCAACTGGGTCAAATCTATCGTCACAGACAGTACGCTTGATGACTTTGTGAAGACCGGCTATCTGCCGCAGAAGGAAGTTATGTCCTATTGTGCTCCTGACCCGACGGAGGAAATTCCCCAGCCCAAAGCGGGGGAGGTCATTGTCTTCACTAATCATATGAACCGAGGTTTGTCACCACCCGACTCAAAACTTTTTGGGACGTCCTGCACTTCTTTGACCTCCGTCCTTAAGACATTGGACCCAATTCCGTGTCTAATATTTGCAATTTTCAAGTGTTCAGCGAGGTATATCTTGGAGAAGAACCCAACTTGCTACTCTTTAGAGAGTTATTCTACTTGAACCGCCAGAATGAATGTGCCAACGGATAAAGTTTGGAACTAGGCAGTGTCTCAATCCAACGTCGGAGGGACGTAATTTTTCCTTATGCCAACCCACCAAGTCATCTCAAAGACTAGAGCCATACATGGTTCTATTGCCAAGACACTTCTCCGGCTGTCGAGAACCCTTTGCCCGGCTTTCGTGCTCTGCGTCTTGAGTCCACTCATCCACTTCCTGATAAGATAACAACCGCCGAACGCAAGATGCTCGCCCCCATCCTGGCTAAAATCAAGGCTCTTCTAGGGAATGGGATGAATGGTATTGACTTGGTCCGGGTTTGGCTCGCCTGGCGAATCATTCCATTGAGCTGCCGCCCTGGTTTGATGCGCACCTATTCAGGCAAGAAGGATGACCCTCTGTGACACAGTCCTAATGATTTGCCTGACCACGTCATCAATGACATGACCAATCTCTCCTGAATGAAAGCCTAGCAGACTGTGGTAAGGTGGGCTTAAGCCCTTTCCGCGAAGCTAACCCAGCTCCAGAGGTAAGCCACCCATCTGAATAAATTACTTTCATCCTTTGATGCTTTTATCTTATACTCATACTTTTGCTGATTTTCACAGGCTCGTGATAAATTCTGGAAGGTTAAATATGAACACGAAGCTGCGAAGAAAGCTAGGAAGGCCAAGAGAGCAGCCAGGAAAGAGGCTGCGAAGAAGAAGGGCAAGGAGGCCACTGCCTCTGACTTGCTTCGGCTAGAAGATTCTTCTGAGTCGGAGGTAACCCTTGTTTCTCTTGGCTCCTTTTTTAACCACCTTATTGACACTGATTATGAGCAGGAGGACACAGGAACAAGTCATGGAAAGGATGAAGAGGTAACTATCATTTCCTCCGACTCCAAGCCTTTGCCAAGATAGAAAACCCGAAGAGTAACCCGGAAAGTAAGATTTTCACATCCCTTAGCTTATCAAGATCCTCAATTTCTTTTGAAGCAACAGATTCATGAGAGCCGGAGACAGATCCGGACTACCAAAGATGCAGAACTCTCCTCCGTCTTACCTAATACACCAAGGAAGCATCGGAACGAGGTCACCTCCGATTTAAATCCCTTTTATCCTTTGGCGGGTCTCACTCGTCAACCACTCAATTCTTCTGACTTGAATTATCACGAAACTTCACCTTCCTCCGGCGACTCAATGCAGTCCAATTTGCCGGCTTTCAAGACCGCTCCAGGGTAATGATAACCTGCTTATCCTGTGTTCATTTCAATTCATTATATTTGTACTAACATTTTGATCTTATGTAGTGGAAAAGCAAAGCCCAGCAAAAGGGTGAAGAAGAACAAGCCGGCCGAAGAACCAATCTTCAAAGAGCCAGAACTTGGAACAGCCGCACCCGAAGGCTCTACACCTGAGCCGCCACCTGAGCCAGCTCATGACACGCCAACACCAATTGCTGACCCGCCTGCCGAGAAAGGCGCTGATGGCTCTGAAAACCCAGAAGTCTCTAGCCCAGCCAGGACGGATGATCCTCAAGACCGTGATGTCGAAATCACCAAGACCGGCTACATTGAGCCGGGAAGACCAACTGTGCTGGCCAAATGTTCTGCCTAAGAAGAGCACCTGGAACGTCACAAGGCCAAGTTTGATGTTGTCGATTATACTCATATGAGTATTGGAGAAGTTTTTTCTGGCTATATGAGCCAAGTACACAGCAGCCGCGACGTCGAAATTGACATGGTGAAGCAGATGCACCAGAAGTTTGAGGTACAATCCTTTCTCTATACTAATTTATCCTTACTATGCCAGTCCCCAAGTCTATTGCTTATGATGAATATGCTGTAGACTTAGAAACAAACTTAATACCATTAGTGATATATTTTGACAACACATGTAAGAAATCCGGCTTACTCTGTAGCCCCCAAGTGCCAGCTTAAGCAGCATGTTTTAGCCGGTCCTTGATATGCTTGAATAAAATACTTGCAAAATGTTTAACAGCAATATGCATTAGCCCCCAAGTGCCAAGTACTCTTGCTTGCAAAGTGCTTGGGACTTACTCTCATGAACCGCCACTTAGGTAAAATTTCTTCGGTAGACATTAGCCCCCAAGTGCCAAGTGTTATTGCTTGCAAAAGGCTTGTGACTTAATATTGTATGATAATAGTCATGATTTTGACCCGGTATTTGTACATACCACGACCAGTCAACTTGAATCCGAAGTATCTGATTTGAAGAACCGCCTGGAAGCACAAGAAACGGAAACCCAAAGAGCCAACTCCAAGTTTGAATTCAGTATATCTGAACAAGAAAAACTGAAAAAGACTTTGAAATGGAGAAAAAGGTCTGGGCTAACGAAAAGATTGCTTTGATCAATCAAGCTAAAAAGGCAGAGGCGGCTCTTGAAGAGGCGTCCGTCGAATTATCCGGCTTAAAGCGCCATGTATCTCAGATGGTCTCGGCCATCTTTGGTAAGTCGCCCTGCAAGTGTTAAATACTTAAATCTTTCTATTGATCATGCAAACTGTCATTAGCTCACCTGACATTTTTTATGCAGGCCCCAGGAGTTCAAATCTTAACTAGGACATGCTGATAAAGCTGAAGGCGGTTTATACGTTGGTGGAACAACTCTACACCGGATCTCAGCGCGCCTTAGCCACAGTGGCTCTATCCAATGAAGTTCCGACACTCTTGGTGGAGGTACTAAGGAAGCTTTCTGTGCTGCCCCAACGATTCACTGAACTAAGGCGATCGTCGGCAAGAGCCAGAGCTATGGCCGCAATAAGCCGGGCCAAAGCTTGGCTACCGGAGTTAGACCCGGCCGACATTGCCATTGGTTATCCAAGTCTTAAGGAGGATGGCACTCCCTTTGAACAGGATGACTTCGCTAGTTGTGTGAAGGAAGTACGCCCCGTGGCCACCCTTATAGCTGATGAAGCGGATCTCACCAAGTATCAGCCGGGTTATGACACGGAGAACCAGAGAATTCCAACGCCACATTATAAAGTGACCAGCCTGATCCCCCCAATCCGTAAGCATACCTTCGCCCCTGAAGTTGACCCGGCCGGACTAATTGATGATGAAGCTGAATTTGAAGCTTTGAATGGCATTGACTGGTCATCATCAACCTTCCAGGAAAGGGAACAGGGCAAAGAAGCGGAGAGGGCTGACCCAGACGCTTCAGGCCAACAAGAGAGTTGATCCGCCAGTGGCTCATATTTGTAACCCGCTGAAAGGCAATTTAATCCTTTGGACTCGGGGAGTCATGTAATAGGGTAGAAAAGACTTTTGCTTTATCGTGCCATCGTGCACGGTTTGGTGCTCAACACTGTTAAACCGTCATCTTAATTTTACTCCTTTCTACACTTATCATATGTTTTCCTTGTGCATAAGAAAGCCTGTGAACTGTCCTGCACAGAAAAATAGATCACAAGGACCCTTGGTGGCTTACCGCAAGGTGGGTCATATAACTTCCATCATGAAGATAAGAATCACAGATAACCTGTTATGAGCTATAGCTTTTGAAACATAGCTATAATATCATACCTGTGAGCTTCAGATTTGTACTGCCAGTTTATGTAACCCGAACAGTAAGGGTGATAACCTAATCTTTGGAAGCCAACACTTCCAAAGATATGATGACTCACATATGTTGGCGACTTTATCATCCAAAATCAAGCCGAGTTAAATTTAAACCATGCTTATACTTAGATCTTTGAACAAAAAAGTCTCAAGTCAAAATAAAGGCTGCTTTCAAATAAAACTTAAACCAAATAAGAAGAAACAATCGAGGCTTCTGATTCAAATACGACCAGTAAACCGTTCCAAAGGGGTTAAGCTAGGATTCGAATATGATCATGTAGCCCCCAGTGGCTTTGGCGTTGCGCCGATCAAGAGGGTACCGACAGCTATGTTCTCTTTGGTTTGAATACGACCTATGTTTGAACAGGAAGCCCCCTGATGACCTTGAGAGTTTTTTAACGACTCTGATTCGAATACGATCAAAGTCGGACCCAAAAGGGGTTAAGCTATGATTAGAATATGATCAAGAAGCCCCCTAGTGAGCTTGGCATTGTGCCGATCAAGTGGGTACCGTCAGCTATGTTCTCTTTGGTTCGAATACGACCTATGTTTGAATAGGAAGCCCCCTAGTGATCATGAGGTTTGATGGCTAGATTCGAATACGATCATGAGCCAGACCAAGAGATTTAAGCTAGACTCGAATACAATCAGCCCCCAATTGGTCGTTTTGAAAATAATGATGAAGACATATAATCATTGAGGATGAAAAGGACAGAGTTCCTACTTTATTGCTGATCATCAAAATATGTACATCATGAGAGCCGGCGGCTCAAGTGTAGTAAGGCCGAAGATGAGCTATATTCCACGGCCGGCGGGTCTCCTCCTCTGACTTACATGAATCTTTGTGCTCTCGAACATTGATAAGGTAGTATGACCCATTGTTCAAGTTCTTACTGACCACAAAGGGCCCTTTCCAAGGTGGGGGTAACTTGTGAGCATCAGTTTGATCCTGGATGAGTCGGAGCACCAAGTCACCCTCTTGAAAGGTTCTGGACTTAACCCGGCGGCTGTGATAACGGCGCAGGTCCTGTTGGTAAATTGCCGAACGGGTTGTTGCCAAGTCACACTTTTCATCTAACAGGTCAAGTGCATCCTGATGGGCTTGTTCATTATCAGCTTCAACGTAAGCCGCCATGTGGGGCGAGTCATGACGGATGTCACTTGGTAGAACCGCCTCTGCTCCATAAACCATGAAGAAAGGCGTGTAACCCGTAGACCTATTGGGGGTAGTATTGATGCTCCATATCACAGAGGGTAACTCCTCAACCCAACAACCCGACGTCCGTTGGAAAGGAACCAAAAGCCGGGGTTTGATGCCTTTCAAGATTTCCTGATTGGCTCTTTCAGCTTGACCATTGGATTGGGGGTGAGCTACGGATGAAACATCAAGCCAAATATGCTCACATTGACAAAACTCTTCCATGGCACCTTTAGACAGATTAGTACCATTGTGAGTCATAATGCTGTGTGGAAAGACAAAGCAAAATAGCACCTTCTTCATGAATTTAGCCGTCGTGGGTGCGTCACACTTACTAACTGGCTCTGCCTCAACCCACTTTGTGAACTTGTCAACCGCCACCAAGAGGTGGGTCTTTTTATCTTTGGACCTTTTGAAAGGCCCAACCATGTCAAGCCCCCAGACTGCAAACGGCCAAGTAATTGGAATCATCCTCAACTCTTGAGCCGGCATGTGGGCACGTCTCGAGAACTTCTGACAACCGTCACATTTACTGACCAGATCCTTCGCATCATCATGAGCCGTCAGCCAATAAAATCCATGACGGAAAGCCTTGGCCACAAGGGGCTTTAACCCTGCATGATGGCCACAATCTCCTTCATGAATCTCACAAAGAATTTCTTGCCCTTCCTCAGGAGACACACAACGCTGAAACACCCCCGTAACACTGCGATGGTGCAACTCGCCATTGGCAATTGTCATTGACTTAGACGGCCGGGTAATCTGCCTGGCCAAGGTTTCATCCTTAGGCAACTCACCCCGGGTCATGTAAGCCAAATATGGTACTGTCCAATCTGGGGTGACGTGAAGAGCCGCCACCAATTGTGCTTCTGGGTCAGGAACAACCAAGTCTTTCTCTGTAGGTAACTTGACAAAAGGGTTATGCAGAATATCCAAGAAGGTATTAGGTGGCACTGGCTTACACTGAGACCCTAGCCGGCTTAAAGCATCAGCCGCCTCGTTCTTTCTGCGATCAATGTGCTCCACTTGGTAACCCTTAAAATGTCCAGCAATGGCATCAACTTCACGGCGATAAGCCGCCATGAGAGGATCCTTGGAATCCCACTTGCCTGAGACTTGTTGAGCCACCAAATCTGAGTCGCCAAAGCACCTTACCCGACTTAAACTCATCTGTTTAGCCATCCGAAGACCATGGAGCAAGGCCTCATACTCAGCTGCATTGCTAGGACAGGGAAACATCAACCGTAGCACATAACAGAACTTGTCACCTCGAGGGGAAGCTAAAACAACTCCAGCCCCGAGCCCTCCAATTGCCTGGACCCGTCAAAGTGAATAGTCCAATATGTGTTGTCTGGCTTCTCTTTAGGCATCTGCAGCTCCGTCCTATCATTGATGAAATCCACGAGTGCTTGAGATTTGATAGCAGTGCGTGGCACATACTTTAAACCATGAGTCCCAAGTTCTATCCCACTTGGCGACTCGTCCTGTGGCTTCTCTGTTTTGGATGATATCCCCTAATGGAGCAGAGCTGACCACAGTGATGGGATGACCTAGGAAATATTGCTTAAGCTTCTGGCTTGTCATGAACACCCCATAAACGAGCTTCTGCCAATGTGGATATCTTTGCTTGGACTCAATAAGCACCTCACTGATGTAGTAAATCGGACGTTGAACCGGATGTTCCTTACCCGCCTCCTTGCGCTCCACCACAATGGCCACGCTGACAGCACGCGTGTTAGCAGCCACATATAATAATAGTCACTACAAAAAAAAATACACTTCCGTGATGATACGTGTTTGTCACAGTAGGTCGCATTTTTTGTCATGCATGTACATTCATGACAAATTTATGACAGAATCAAGATAGTCATACATGTGCTGTCGTAGAACTGTTCCATGACATTACCAAAATTATCATCACGGAAGTGTCCACTTCCATAACGATAAATCACGCGTCACAGAAGTGCTTTCGTCAAGGGTGACCGACACGTGGCATCCATCGTAACGGAACGCCGTTAAGCTATCAGGTCGGGTTTTGGATCCGATAACCCGTTAACAGCCCCGACCAATGGGGATTTTCCACGTGTAAAATCATCATTGGCTGGAGGAGACACGTGTCAGGTCCACGCTGGCACAGGTGTCACTCATTGGGCGAGACGCGCCTATGATATGTTGACACATGGACCGGCCCATCAAGTTTAAATGGGCCGGCCCAACTAAAGGCCCACAAGATTTTGCGGACCATAATGGGCCGGCCTAGCTAAAGGCCCACGAGATTTTGTGGGCCATAATGGGCTGGCCCAGCTAACGGCCCACAAGATTTCGTGGGCCATAATGGGCCGGCCCAGGTAAAGGCCCACAAGATTTTTGTTTGCCATAATGGGCCGACCCAGGTAAAGGCCCACAAGATTCTTGCGGATCATAATGGGCCGGCCCGGCTAAAGGCCCACGAGATTTCGCCGACATCAACAGGCCGGCCCAGTTGTAGGCCCACAAGAATTTGAGGGCCCTAGTAGGCCGGCCCATTAACTGGCTGCCATGTTTTGGGCCAAATGCCGGCCCATATTTGATCCGGTCCATTAATGGCCTGCCACATTCTGGGCCTAATAGTGGCCCATATGAGATCCGGCCCATTAAAAGCCTACTACATTATGGGCCAAATTACGGCCTAGATCAGGTACGTCCCTTTAAGAGGCTATGGGCTCAATTATGGGCCATATCAGATTCGGCCCGTCAACTGGACACTATGCTTTTGGGCCCACTTGATAGAGGCACACTTAGTAATTCGGCTTGACATTAGTTTTGGCCTCTTAAGGACTCGTTTAACATTTCGGCCCTATATTAATTTCGGCCTGTTAAATGCCCGTCATATAGTTGGGCCTAACAACGGCCTGGTTTGCATCCGGCCTGCTCGCAGCCGATATCTGATTGGGCCAAACAAGGACCGATACAATTTTGGCCTGTTAAAAGCTCGTGATTTGATTCGCACAATCATGGGCCGGGGTTCATTTCGGGCTGCTGCCGGCCCGTTAGCTGTTTGGCACGTTTCAGGCCCAACCTACATCGTGATTGACGACCTGATTATGTACCGTAATTTTACGGTTTGGACGGTTTACGGCGAAGACAGTAAAATAACTGCAACATCGTGAATAAGAAAAAACCTAGACTATACAATAAAGAAATTACAGCATATTACATCCACTGGGCATCAAAGTTCGCCACTATGATAATAAAGCACAAGCAGACAGCAGATTACATACACTGGGTATCAAAGATCGCCACCAGTGCAAATAAACACGCCGACAAAATAATATACAAAACCGATAACACTTCAATAGAGTTCAAGAAAGGTTAGCCCTGCTGGGGAGCTGCAGCGCAAGCAGCTGAGCAAGATGATGAGACTGCGCTTGTTCAACACGTAAATCTTCCTCACTCTGAAAGATAAACAAGCAGACAGATGACAGGTTTTGCACATAAAAGTATTAGTGCTGACAATTCATCACATTTCTTACTGACGAATAAAGTGACACAGTTTAAAATTGCATTAACACAATATGGTATTGTTCAGGTCAAGACATGGCAGGAAATGACATTGTGAAGGAGTTGGCAGCTTCATGACACCACTGGATTACAGATCAAGAACTCATAAGTATCAATGGTTAGTGTGCTGTCAATTTATCCCATTTCAGATTGGCAAATAAAGAGACGGTTTAAATAATACTCCCTCCATCCGGAATTACTTGTCATCAAAATGGATGTGTCTAGAACTAAAATACATCTAGATACATCCATTTCAATGATAAGTATTTTCGGACGGAGGGAGTAGTAGAATGATATGACATTGTTCATAGTTAAGACATTGCATAATATGACATTGTGCTGTAGTGGGTAGGTTCACCACACCACTGGATCACGGATGAAGAACAGAAGCATACATGCAGTGCAAAAGAAGATCACTTGCTCTGTATACTTTAATTTACATGGTATGAATAAGGAACTTGGTTGTACAACTGAAAACTTAAATTGAGAAAGGACAAACTTTTGTTTATGAACTACTCCATCCGTTCTAAAATAGATGACCCAACTTTATACTAACTTCAGTACAAAATTGGGTCATCTATTTTGGAACGGAGGGAGTACATAATAAACTTTAAACATGCAATTTGATGCAAACACCAAAAATAAACAGCTGTTGCAGTCATGCCTAACCAAATATATACAACAAAGTTTGAAGGCTTGAGATGGACAAACTTACATTATTGGTGAAGACAGGCTCTATAAAGGCCTTGTCCATGCTGATGGGGGGGGGTGTGGGCAATTCAAGAAGTTTACCGCAGAATCTTCTTCATAAGCATTGCCTTTATTCTACATTTTGTTAAGAGTAAATATAGATGTGATAATATACAAAAAATGGAGAATATTTAAGATAAGATGAAGAGTGATGCTACATAACCAAGTAGCTATAAATGTAAGTGCAGCGATACAGGCAAAAGGTACAGCCAAGAGCAATGCACAACTAAACTTCTTTAGTACCAACCTTATGGTAAGAGTAAATATAGATCTGATGTGTAGAAAATGGAGGGCAAAGGAAAATAAGCTGCAGAGTGATGGTACATGAACAACTACCTGTCATTATAAGTACACTGATAAAGGACAACATGTACTTACAAGAACAATGCAGAGCTAAAAAAACATTAGCATTGGATACTGAAGAATTTGGAGCGAACAATTGATAAGCAAGCTATCATGCATACTGCTGTCACATAATGAACCAGGTATGTATGCAAGTACAGTGATACAGGACAACAGGTACTAACAAGAGCAAAGCAGCGGGTAGCATATTTGCAATATCCTGTCGTTCTTTTCAAATTGGAATTCTTCTTCGAGCAGATTTCCTGCAAACAAGATCCGTAAGGCACATGCGGAAAAGTAGAAGTTCAAATTGTCATGTGATTTCATAGAAAGTACCTCGCCCTGGGAACGAGACCACTGCATAACAATGTTTTTCCATTCAATGTCTTCTAAATTTAGCACAGGAGACTTCACCAGAAATTCGTTTATAGATTTGCCACCAAAGTGTGATTTCCTCAGGTAACACCGATACTGCTGCAATGCTTCCTTGAAAAGCACAAGCAAGCTTTCCTCGTCATGTCTATCCAGATTGACCCTCGCCTAGTTACAACAATGTAATATAAATCATTGATGTGTTCAATCAGCAGAAAACAGGAAAATAATAACCATGAATAATAACACTTACACGTAAGTTGGATAGGAAGATGTGAAAATGGTGTTTGTCTTCACAATAATCTTCCCATGATGGGAATATATGCACATAGTCCCTAACAACATTGAAAGCATTGTCTTTTAAACTGGGAATAAATGGAATGGGGTTCCAATCTGCAGGAATTGGCCGTCTCTGCAGTTGGGATAGGTCTTTGGCTGGTGGACTTGCTGTACTTTTTGCTGGAGTGGGATTTTTCTGTGGTACAGCTGGTGCTATGGCAAATGAAATCGGTATACCTTTTGCTGGAGTGCAGGTCCTGTGTGGTGGGGCTAGTGGTGTGGCCAGTGAAGTATGGGTACAGTTTGCTGGAGTCGGTCCTACGTTTTGTGTCACAGCTCTATCGAACATGGTAAAGAAGAGCAAGCAGATTTTGGATAATAAAATGTTGGTTGCGCAGTGCCCACACATGATGAACTAGAGCGCATTAAGAATGCAACTCCCAGCTGTCTCTCGACCATTTCAGGCGGTTGGATGAAGATCCTACGCCTCCTAACCCTTCTTCTTCATCGTCTATGATTCTTCCCATATAGAACACCGCACGGGCCGCCGGCCGGACCACCAGCCCCCATCGCTTGTGTTCCTCCGCCACCCCCACCCCCACCGGCGTCGAGTTTTCTTCGTTCGGCGAGGCCCCACAACCACCCGAGCCCCTTGGATCGCACCGGCGAACTCCGGCGAGCTCTGAAAAATCGACTGACCCAATTTTGAAATTTAGTCTATTGTGATTTAACTAGTGTGGAATATAAAAGGGGAAAACCATAAGCATTGTGAGTATAGTGTTGAGCGTGCCATGGCGGTTACTGTGACTTTCCCCACTTCATTCAAATTTTGCACAGTGCACGTTTACCGTGCCAACTCAATTCGAATCTCGTTTGTATTCTACTATTTTTTCGGGAGGGATCCATTTTCAATTGGAATTACATTCTATATACATCATTTTTTTACATATATACTTTCAAAAGCACAACAAAGAATTCTGCTCCTTTATATGTATAATATGATTTACAAATACAACCATCTCGAAATCTTAAGGTTGAATTCAAATTTTTTTAACCAAATTATGTTCTACTAAAATGTATGGATCAGTAATATCTACATATTAAATAACATAGATGTGCGTGAATTCATATGAGTATGCATGTTTGATTGGTCAATTTTGGTTCGAGTATGGATTACATGTATCATCATCTCGAATTCAAATATTTGAATCCCTTTTTTGTTCACTCCTTTCACGCCCATCTTTCTCGCATGCATGCTCCTTCAGGTAGCCATCACTCTCTTTTCTCCAGCTCACCCGCACGCTCACTTCATGTTTCTCCTATCCTCGCAAACATGGTCTCTCGACGTCTCCCTTGAGAAGTGTCACACTCTCCCTATCATTATAGATTACACGGTTTTCATTATATCTCACGTCTCTACTGTTCTCTGGTATCACTCGGCACCTAAGCTTTCTTTTTCACCGCCACACACACAGTCTCCACTCGTCTTTCACTTTGTCTTTCTCTCTATGGGATTCTCTCACACACCCTATATGTCTCTACATATGACTCATACCACTAAAATTACTCTCTCTCTCTCTCTCTCTCTCTCCTGTAGACACAACATTTGTTGCGGTCTCCTTTTCGTCTCCATCCCAGACTGACACCGATCAGACAACCCCGACTACCGTCTCCTCTCTCTCTCTCTCTCTCACAGACACACACACACACAACTCCTGCTTCCACCCCCTTTCCCGACTACCGTCTCTCTCTCTCACACACAAAACTCTCGCTTTTGCACCCCGACTCGTATTTCTCTCACAAGCATTTATCGACTAGCTAGCCTCTAGATAGGTTTATACACACGCACACTCATGCTTCCACCATCGCATACATGTCTCTCTCTCGCTCCTTGTATCTATGTAGCTTTTTCTTCCCTTCTTGAGACACGCCCTCTCGATCGTGCACACACACACTATCGCCTCATTTTAAGCTGATACCTATCGCACATGCACTACTTGTGTCTTTGTCACACATGCACTCCGTCCTCCTCCACTCTCCCTCTCTCTCACACACACATGGGCTTTTTGCAACAACTAGCAAGATGCCATGCGTTGCATGGAACATCAAGATGCATTTGTATGAGTGGTTTATCTTGTGGGGGAAAAGGATGAACGAGGGAAGACCTTATTTGCAAATATGGAGAGGGGTGTGGGTATCTTTTTGCAAAATTGCCATAGTTTCCTTCCTATCCGTCAGATATAGATCGGACGACCTATATTGCAGGATGGCAGGCACACGATCATTACCGACAATGCTTTTTATAAGAGTAGGGATAAAAAATAGAGTTGGTGATGATGGTGGGCCTGCCATCCTGCAATGTAGGTCGTCCGATTTATATCTGACGGATAGGAAGGAAAATATGGCAATTTACCCACACTCTTCACCACATTTGCAGATAAGGCCTTCCCTCGTTCATCATTTTCTCCCACGAGATTTTGATATTCCGTGCAACGCACGGGCATCTTGCTAGTAAGAGTAGAAATTAGACATATACCACTTCTCGAATCTTGAAACCAACAACATGCCTCCCTTATCTCATCAAAACCGCCAAAGGAATATATTTTGAGTGAAACATAACATATTTTTAGTGATATACGTATTTCAAAACTAGACTTTTTTTTCTATCAAATCTGTGAATATGTATTAATCTACTTTGATCGTGTGGCAATGCATGGGCACATTTCTAGTAGTTATTATAATTTTTTGGACACCAGACAAACGGTGGAGTACATATACGAAGAGAAGAGGCGCTCGCACGCAATCGGCCTCTCGCTGTCACGCACACATGAGTGTTACGTAAAGGCGACATTAACAAATAAACCCTAAAACCCTAGGTGCATGATTGCTGCATTCGCGGGTACTGGGTACGTGGTGGAGCACCTTTGTAGGAGTTGATGGTCGGGACCACAGGTGAACGACTTGGAGCGTGGTGGCTCGCCAGTTGCCCCAGACCGAGTAGCCACGTTTAAAATATCGTTTTTTAGCGGGGTTAAGAGTTCCGATTTTAAATGGCACGTTATAAGTAGTAAGTAGTTTTTAGAACGATTGGTATGGAGCGAAAATGGAATTCATAGTACTACGTACCTCCTTGGCGTATGGTTGTATGGGTTTATGTTATGAGATGTTGAACCTGGTAGTTCTAGGGCAAATACTATGGTTTAGATTTAGATGCCGGTTTTCAGTAATCGGAAGGGGAAACCCTTCTTTGATTAAAAAAAACTACTACCTCCATTCTGGTTTACTAGTCCCCATCGTACTTTGGGTCAGAGTTTGTCCACGAATTTTACTTGTAAAATGTGAATGGAAAACGAGATTTTGTTATACCCAAACAAAAAATGACTGGAGGGAGTGATTGCTCTGACACGGACGCGACCTCTCATAGCGCGGGCATTGAACCGGCGCGCCGGCTAAGAGGGCCGCACTCGCTGCAGGCCCGGCTCAGCACGCCTCCTCGCCGCGTGCAACCAGCTTAAGACTGCCCTGCCTGCCTTCATTGAATCCACGCGTGTGCCGGCAACACGTCCTTCCGCGAGCCGACAGGCATTTTAGAACACAAAAAATGACTAAAATATAATTAATTTACGCATGGTCTTGACTTGTTGTGTTCGCACTGGTAGCAGGAACTAGTAGAGGTTTTTCTTTATTTATAACTCTCCTCACATTTTTTTGGCTTAGAAGTGAATCATGGTTGTGGACATTATGTATGAATGTGCAGATATCTGTGAACATGAGTTTGATGTGGAAGTTGGACTTGGAATGTTGGGCTTGCGCGTGAACTATACCATGTCCAATGCTTCATCTGTTATTGTTTGGAAAGTAATTGCTGTTATTACATGACGCAAAAAAAAACATTTTGTGCCACATCAGTAGATGCACAGACATCACAACAGGCATGCTGACTGGATAAACATTTGAACCTAGCTATTATGAAGGAAATTTTGTATTGACAACAGTTTTAGATAGCAGGAGACGCCTAGCCTGCTCTGCCTCTGCTAGCTTATTTCTGGCTTCTTCCATCTCTTCTTTGGCTTGGGTGAAGAGAGCATCTGATTGCTCTTTTTGCTTCTTCAGGAACTCAGCTACATTCTCAAGGGCTGATGCACACTTTCTTTCAGCCTTTACTAATGCCACGAGGACACGAACAGCTGACGACTCCACCTGGCTTGTGTGTAATCCAGCATCATCTGGGAATTTGCACCTTGTGTCTAATCCAGCATCATTAGGGAACTGGCACCTTGTGTGTAATCCAGCCTCATTTTGGAAACATGATCTCGAGGTTGACCATACTTGTCACGCCCAAGATGCGACCCTATCCTAAAGGAACTCGAAGGTCCCACCCAGGATAGAAGTGCATCTTGAAGAAGCTTTTGCAAGGTGGATATTATTACATCAACATTACATAATAGATATGGATACATACATAAGGCATACAATGCCACACGAATACAACATCATCTTACATAAGAGCACCATCCGTCTACGGATGAAACACAAACAGAAACTCAAACGACATCCACCCTGCTAGCCCAGGCTGCCGACCTGGAACCTATCCCCTGATCGAATAAGAAGCAGAAGAAGAACTCCAAAACGAGGAACATCGCTCTCGCGTCATAATCATCGTGTAACCTCTACCTGCAACTGTTGTTGTAGTAATCTGTGAGCCACGATGACTCAGCAATCCCATTACCATGGGTATCAAGACTAGCAAAGCTTAATGGGTAAAGGAATGGATAAGTGGTGACGTTGCAGCAGCGTCTAAGCATATATGGTGGCTAACATACGCAAATAAGGGCGAGAAGAGAAGCAAAGGAACAATCGTGAAGCTAGCAATGATCAAGAGGTGATCCTGAACTCCTACTTACGTCAAACATAACCCAAAACCGTGTTCACTTCCCGGACTCCGCCGAAAAGAGACCATCACGGCTACTCACACGGTTGATGTGTTTTAATTCGGATCTGGTGTCAAGTAATCTACAACCGGACATTAACAAATTCCCATCTGCCACATAACCGCGGGCACGACTCTCGAAAGTTTATACCCTGCAGGGGTGTCCCAACTTAGCCCATGATAAGCTCTCGCGATCAAGGAAGGATATACCTTCTCCCAGGAAGACCTGATCAGACTCAGAATCCTGGTTTACAAGACATTTCGACAATGGTAAAACAAAACCAGCAAAGCCGCCTGAATGTGCCTTCAAATCCTGATAGGAGCTGCACATATGTCGTTCTCAGGGCACACCGGATTGTCCAAACTTCCGGTAGGCCAGCCCAGAGTTGCCCCTGGTGACCACCGGCGGCTGACAGGTTGGACCAACACTCATGACGAGCACTGGCCCGGGGGAGGAATAAAGATGACCCTCGGGCTCCGGAAACCCAAGGGAAAAAGGGCTAGGTGAGGCAAATGATAAAACCAAGGTTGGGCCTTGCTGGAGGAGTTTTATTCAAAGCGAACTGTCAAGGGGGTCCCATAAATCACCCAACCGCATAAGGAACGCAAAATCCGGGAACATAACACCGGTATGACGGAAACTAGGGCGGCAAGAGTGGAACAAAACACCAGGCATAAGGCTGAGTCTTCCACCCTTTACCAAGTATATAGATGCATTAATTAAATAAGAGATATTGTGATATTCCAACATAATCCTGTCCACCATGGAGCAATCTTCAACTTCACCTGCAACTAACAACACTATAAGAGGGGCTGAGCAAAAGCGGTAACATAGCCAAGCAATTGTTCGCTAGGAAGGATGAAAAAGGTTAGAGGCTGACATGGCAATTGGTGAGGCTTGAGCAACAAGAGATAGGTAGCGCGACAAAGCGATAGAACGAAGCAACTAGCATAGCAATGATAGTAGTGAGATCTAGGGTAGCGGTCATCTTGCCTGAAATCCCGCTAGGAAGAAGAACGAGTCCATGAAGAATATGAAGCCGCGTAGACGAACCAAGCGTAGGCGAACGAATCCTCACGATCGCAACGAAACAGGAACTATCGAGAACAAGCACACAATGTGGTAAACACACCACACATAGACATGACATGATGCACAACAAGCATGATGCATGACAAGGCTACATGAAGCTACTCATGACAAGAGATGATGCATATAAGAGCAACACATCAAAGCAAGTTTAAATGAGGCCGGAAATAACATATAATAATTCCGGTAAGTCCTCAATCCTCATATGTAAATTTCGAAATTGGTCCAGATCTGAATAAACCTTATGTTCAAGTTTTTAAACAGCAAGTTAAGATGCACCAAAATGATCTACACGAGATTCTAGTCAAGTTACATATAAAGTTCATTTAGTTCGGAGCTACGACCTAGAAGATATGAGCAAAACAAGTTAAACATGGAATTGATGCAAAAGGCATTTAAACATCAAGCAAACACCTCAAAACAAGGATGCAACATGATAATATGAAACTACATGCAATTCTAAGCAAGTTTCATATAGAGCACACTCAAAACGGAGCAACGGTTCAACACATACTCTATACAGGTCATAACAATCTGTCCAAAACAGCAACTAGGCATCTTGCAAACACCAGAACAACATGCTACGGTACCACGTTATGAAAACAAAAGGTATGGACATGATTTACAGGTAATGCATTACAAAACATGAACACTGAGCTATCTCCAGAAATCACTAGAACATGCTCAAAAGGACATGGCAAGATTGCAAATAATAACAGTTTCAGACTTAACAGAAAATAACATCAGGTTGCAATGTTTATAGCTATCACACAACATGTTACAAAACTTACCATGGAAAACAAAAGCATGACATGGTACTAATAAATGCATAGAACAAAAGTCCTTTACTGACCATGAGCCAAAAAGGATCAGAAGATATGATGGCACCCTTGTAAACATGGCAAATGATATGACAGATTCAAACATGGCAGGAACAACGATAAGTAGGCATGTTGGTGAGTTTGTACCACTCACCATAGAGCAATACATGGCATGACAAGGCAACCAGCAGTAAGAAGACATGTTTATGAAGCTTAGCATGACAAGAACAAGTTCATAGGGTGCATGGATCACTAGCAAAACACATGGCACAAACTGAACTTCATGTTAACAGGCTGACAACAACATTATTTAGCAAACTTGAGAGCAAGATTACAACAAGCTACATCAGTCTATAAATGCAACCAGGGGCATGGATGGATATAGAATAACATGTGTAACAAAACATCCTTAGTGAACATCTCCAGATTATACACAGAATGACTTGTAGCAGCAGGTTTACATAGCATCATGATATAGCAGATTCAACCTAACAAAACAGCAACAACAAGTACCCTACTTCACGAGCTTGATGCACTCACTACATGACTCACAAAAATACATGGATGGCACCGCTGTAAAGATGGCATAATGTAGTCCAAAACACATGTATAGCTCATGCTCATAGGATGCACACATCAAATGCAACAAAAATGACAAATCATCAAGTTCTGTTAACAGACAACAGTTAACATCATATAGCAATCTTGCAATGATGATTCAGGCATCAAGATGGATTCAAACAATCATGGCACAATGGAATGAAATGTGGAGCATCTCACAAGGAACATTTTGATATATTATGCATGCAAAATGGAGCAGTATGCTAGGAGATATGGCATGTCAAATATAGCATCAGAAAGTTGAAAAACTCAGGGACTTAGCAGATTTTCGAAGTCAACCTCGGGTTGCACGGAAAACGGTGCGGCGGCGGATCTCGCTGGATCTGCGGCTCCGGCGGCCGGAGTTGAGGAAGATGGCGGCCGGAGCACGGTGGAGCTCTCCGGCGAGGGGGGGGGGGGCGCCGGATCCGGGCGTGAGATGGCGGAGGAGGGCGGAGACGGAGGTCGCCGGAGGAAGGACGCCGGCGAGGAAGGCACGTGGCCTCGGGAGGCACGGA
>NC_041385.1:554525366-554529199 GCF_002162155.2 Triticum dicoccoides
CCGGCGCTGGGCCTGCGGCGGCGCGCGGTGGCGGGGCCACGTGGCGCGCTCCGATTCGTCGGGGACGGTGGCGCTGGACGTGTCCGGCGTCGTCCGGACGTGTCCGGTGGTGCAGATGAGGTGGATCTAGGGTTAGGGGGATTCATCCGTGAATTTTCGGGGGGAGGCACAAATATATAGGTAGAGGGAGCTAGGAGATTCCAAATGAGGAGCGGTTTTCACCCACACGATCATGATCAAACGACTGAGAGCATGGTGATGACTTAGATGGGTTATTGGGCCATATTTAAGGGGTGTTGGGCTGCAACAAAAGAGGCCTTTACGGTTCCTCGGTTAACCGTTGGAGTATCAAACGGACTCCAAATGGCACGAAGCTTGACAGGCGGTCTATAGGTGCTATACCAAGGCCGCTTGGCAAACCTCGGGCCATTCCGAGAATGTTTAACACCCGCTCACAACAGGAGACAAAAGGGGGGACGCCGGAGGACATAGGAGTGCCGGATTGCAAAACGGACAACGGGGAAAATGCTCGGATGCAAGAAACGAACACGTATGCAAAATGAAATGCACATGATGACATGGCAATATGCAACACGAAAGCAAAAAACATGGCAACAACGACGAATAACTGGCAGACACCTGGCGCATCGGATCCAGGGCGTTACAATACTTCCCTCCTCGCAGGAACTGCATCCTGACATGAAGTTACTTCTTTTTTAGATCAATACTCAGAGAAACCTAGATCCATTTAGTAGAAGCCAGATAAACAAAACTCGGAGAAGTGAATTCAAAAGGAAAAGCAATATAAAAACAGACTACACAGTGAGAACACCCACTTCCTACATCAAGTTAAAAACGAAAGCATTAGGATGATTAAGACTCTTCTTATTACACATCGAAGAACACCACACTTAAGAGAAACATAAACTACAACATATACACATCGAAGAACACGAGGCTAAACAAAAGTAATTGAAAGGGTCTTACTTACCAAAGCTCATTTTACAGGTTCGGTGCTGCTCCTCTTTAACTTGCCACGCTCCTTGAAGATGTCCCGAATATCCCGTGTTTGGTCTTCATTGCTCCTCTGCATGTTCACACTCGTGGTTTCAAAATCTCAACATGGCAAGCAAAATACTACTAGTAATACTCGCGCATCTTGTGGGCAACATTAAAGCACTCGTCTGCCATGTTAGAGCATCTCCAACAGAATCGCAACGCGCGGCGCTTTAAAAAAGCATTTATAGTGCTGAGATCGAGAAGTAGATACTAGAGAGTAGAGGATAGTTCTCAGCATAGATAGATACAAAAAAGATAATTCAACTACTCCTCGTCGTCCGACTGCTTCTCGGTGATGTCCTCCTCCGACGTCTGACTGTAGGCGTGAAGATACCGATCATCGTCGGATTCCCAGAGCGACGCTGCTCCTAGCCTCATATTGAATTGAGCGTTCGCTTTTCGCCAATGCTTGTCCTCGCGATAGGCGGCTCGCTCCGTCCTCCTCTTATCCCTCTCCGCCCTCCTTTGCGCGTAGAACTCACGCTCGTTGATGATGTCCTCTGGGAAGTGTTGGCGCCAAAGCGCAATGGCTTCCTCGTCCATCTCGGCGATACCGAGACGGTGCTCCCACCTCCGGTTGTCGCGACGATCCTCGTCGGTGCTAAGCCCCGACAGAGGCGCGAGCTCCTGTGCCCGCTCCTGCGTCGGCACGTTGGAGAAGTTCAATGTTCTATGAGGCCACCGGAGGCGCCACGCCGCCGCGTCGTACGCGCGGGCGGCCTCGGTGGCGGTGTCGAAATTGCCGAGGCCGAGGCGCATCCCGCGGAACCGGATCTCGGCGGAGAAGCCACCGGAGGGGCGCGCGCGGACGCCGCGGTATCCCCAAGTTTCCCGGCGACGCGGCGGCATGGTGGCACGGCGGTGGCGAGGCGAAAAAGAGTGGGGAGAGAGCGGTGGCGAGGCACAGAGCGGTGGCAAGGCACAAGCGGTGGGAGGGCGTTGGATTTTATAAAGCGCGCCGGACGCCGCGCGCCAAAACTAGCGCACGCCCGGCCGCTTTTTCCCGCGCGCGCAATCCTTTCCCGATGTCTCTGCTATCTCTACTCTCTTCTCTACGGTTATATTTATTTTATATTTTATATTTAATATTTATCTCTACTTCCTTTACTGTCTACTCTTTTTTCTCTATACTTTTTTTCTTGCAATATAGGCCGTCCGATTTATATCTGACAGATAGGAAGGAAACAAATGGGAATTTTGCAAAAAGATACCCATACCCCTCTCCAGATTTTCAAATAAGGCCTTCCCTCGTTCATCCTTTTCTCCCACAAGATAAACTACTCATACAAATGCATCTTGATGCGTGCAACGCATGGGCATCTTGCTAGTTCTAAAAACCTTTCCATCATTTGCCACACTGATGGTTGCAGATGAAAAACCTACCCAAGCACAACGCGATACAGGAGCGACGCACAATTACAAGGTAATATTCTGTTGGACAATGGAGGCTATAACCAATTACTTTTACGGGAACAATAGCACCCAGGAAAATTGAAGGGTAGGTATAAACAAAATTGGAACTGCACATGTACTGCTAAGTGATTCAATACACACATTTCCAATCGAGGAGGAGAACAATGGTCGCGGTGGCCTCTGTGAGTCATGGTCGGCAACGGGAGTCAGTTCATTGTCCACGACGGTGGTACTTCTGCGCTTGGCATCGGCTTCCGGGAAGCAGATCCGAGACCGTGGAAGACGATGCTGGGGAAGAGGCTCCGTCTATGACGACGACGGTGGATCGGCTCCAGTGCGGCGTACGAGGTCGTCGATGAGGCAGATGCGCTGCGGTGGACGAGTGCGCCGATGTAAAGGGGAGGAGCACGAAGGCTGCGGTGCGGTGGAGAAGTCTATTTTGCGGTGGGGATAGAAAATGGGGAGTATTCAGGTGTACTACTCTGGGTGCCAGGGTGGGGCTGGCTGGGTAGGGTGAACCTGAAGTTACAAAAACAGCCCCCTACCAAGCATAGTACGTAGGCCTGTTCCGAAGGCTATGGCGGTAACTTCCCACTGCTCGAATCAGGGTCGCGGGAGATTTTCCCGCCAACCTCAAAATTTTGTGACACTGGACTCCCCGTGTTGCGTGTTGAGTGATTCAGCTAAGCAACTAGCGAGTAGTAGTAGTAAACTCTTCATATTAGGTTTGACCGAAGTCAAACTTCCTAAAGTTTGACCAAGTTTATATAAAAATATAAACATTTACCATAACAAATATGTATGATGTGGAAGTAATTCAATAATGAATCTAATGGTATTTATTTGTTATTGTATATGTTAATATTTTTTGTTATAAGCTTTCTGAGAGTTTACAAAACTTGACTTTGACCAATGCTAATACGCGGATTTAAATAAAAACGGAGGGAGTACACATTTGTTTTCTTAGTTTGCAGTGAACTAATCATTTGTTGAAATTGTGAAATAAATATATTAGGCTATTGACTTTGAATGTAATGGTCTATACAATTCAATAGTTACAATCATTGTCGAATCCCAAGATTTATACAAGGTCTATAGTACTTCACAACATGCTCAAACTCACATAATCCCAGTCAAATGAGAATCTAAATGCATTTCATAGTTATTACTTTGTAGGATGCAACAAAAACAACCAAAACTCTACATCAGCCATTATAGAAGCAACATTTTGACATTTCCCATTGTGTGAATGAAACATGCAGAGAGAGCTTTTGAAGATGGAGCAGATAGGGCAGGAAAGATTGTATGTATGTGGAAGAGAGAGTAGGAGACAAACCTAATGAGACACACACACACACACA
>NC_041385.1:554529844-554544480 GCF_002162155.2 Triticum dicoccoides
GAGAGAGAGAGAGAGAGAGAGAAAGAGAGGAAGAAGTTAGGTCTGTGAGAAAGATGGAGACATGTAATATACGTGATTCTGTATACGTGGAAGGAGAAGAGACAACATGTTTGATGAGAGAGCTGGAAAAACATGGACGAGAGGGGAAGGATCTCATCGGTTGAGGGATTGACAATTTTGTGCGGGGGAGAGAGGGATTGGTAATTTTGTGCAAGAGAGAGAGGGTGGGGGGAGGAGTCAGTCAGCCGTCGTCACATCACCCTGCTTCCAAATGACCCCGCATTCTCTAGCGCGGTGTGGTCGCCGTCTTCGATCTGCTCGATGCCCTCTTTGAAGATTGAGGTGTTGTGCATGTTGGGGTGCAAAGAAGCACAAGCGAGAGTGGTCGCCGTATAACCTTGGATGGGGATGAATTGTGTGCTTGGGGGAGTGTGTGTGTGTGTTGTGATGCATGCGTGTGCGCGCGCGTGCGCGCGTGTGTGTGTGTGTGTGTGTGCGCGCGTGTGCGCGCGTGTGTGTGTATGTGTGTGTCAGATATTGAGCGAGAACAAACCTAAGGAGAGAAATGGGTATTCACGAAGAGATTGCGCGGGCCTTGAGGTGGGCAGGGGCCGAGTGAGGGTGTCAAAATGTGCGCATTGATGCATATGTTGCATGCGATCGTGCGAGGGATGGACGAATCGAGAGAGATGGTTGTTGTGTTACGGATGCTCCTCTCTCTCTCTCTCCCTCCCTCTCTCTCTCTCACACACACACACACAAGTAAACTAGAAGACCGTTCTCTCATGTATACACAACGTATCGGCATCTGTCTATGTCTCACTCATGCATGATCGTTTGCACATTCACACCTCTCTATGTCTGTATCACATGCACACCGTCTCCACATTGCCCTTCCGTCACAACACACATATGGACACATACACACGTTCTCTCTCAGTCACACACACAAAATAAGTATTAAAAAAACTAGGGCACACCTAAAACGTCCAAATCCAAATAAACACAAACTGGAGCTAAAATCAAATATATGGAAATATTGCAGCGTCAAGAACTTTCCCAGGAAAAAAAGTTGAGTAATATTCGAGGATTGTTTTCACACACACAAAAAGGTTCGGTGGATGTCCTTCGAGCCTGACACGGTGACGCACCGTTCGATCGACCGCGCGACCGTGGTTCACGCACTTGCACAGGATTCCGTATCGTGGCTGTGGTGCTAACTTCAAAATAAATAAATAATAAAAGCACTGCCTAAGTCTAATGTTTACATGCACTAGTACGGTTTTCTTTTAAGTTTGACCAACCTCATATAAAACTAAAATAAGCTCCCATACGTGCACTCATCAATATGCCGCCGCCACCGTTGCGCATGCCGGCGCCCACCTGCTCCGGCCAACAATTTCTCGCCCATCACCGCCGTGTCGCTGCCATCCCTGTGCCATGAAGCCGAAGGCTCGCCCGCTCACATCGTCTGCAGTCCCTCCTCGCCATGCCGCCGCGCTGCCAAGCACGCGAGCAACTGGTGGAGCCGCTTCTATGCACGCAGCGTATGAAGAGGAGGATGAGCACGTGCTCCAGCACGCCGGCGAGGAGGAACTAGCGTGTCATTGTCGTCTCCGCCCGCGCGGAGGAGGCGCGCATGGTGGCTGTCATGGCGGAAGCCGGTAACGCGCGCGTCAAGCCCGCAAACCTGGTGTAGACGTGGAATCTACCTTCGAGACCTTGAATGCCACGTGGATCCTGCAATCTGAAGGAGCAATTTGGGTCAGTCAACTCATGTGAGCCGTTTGATGCAACATGGATGGCTAGAAGGGCTTCTTCCACCTCTTCTGCCGTCTTCCTCCTTCGCTCCATCGAACTTCTTTCACAAATCGACTGACCCAAATTATACTACTTGTACGAACATATTAAGTATAGTGGGAACACGAAGGTACGAGCAGTAGTACCAACTACAAGAAGAACAGTAGTAAGACATAGTACTAGTACTACTCTATGTACTAAATAGTTCAAATAATGAGAAAGAACATAAATATAGTTCTGCTGGGGCCTCAGCACAACACACCCTTGAAAATAAACTAAGAAACTAGTCAGCTTGACACTGCAGTAGAACCAGCATGAGCGACGGCACTGCCACCTACTCGGAGTGCGAGTCCACGTCCTCGACTTCGTCCTCGTCCCTCTTCCTCTTCCTCTTCGCCGACGCTTCTTTGCTTGAACCGGACACTGGGCTCTGCTTCTTCATCCAACCCATGTAGATATTTAAACAAAGGTAGGCATCCATTGCTGCGTACAGGATGTGATCTTCATCTAATGTCTTCGACTCCCATGCATGATGAAACTCGTGATGAGGTTTCTTCAGTTTAGCGTACGAAGGATCAATCATGGCTGCTGCCAGGGTCAACATTGAAGGTTGAGAGGAGGACACCAGGCTTGCCTTCTGGAGATCGAAGGGCTGGCCTACAACAAGACCTATCCGACACAGGACTTCTTTGTCGTTCTTAAAGCCTACAGTAACGAATTTCACTCTTTTTTCCTTGGGGAAGTTCTTAAAATCCTGGCACTCAACGTCGGCATGGCATATGTGGTAGACCAAGCAAACATTATGTACGCAAACCTGGATCACGGCGGGCTTCTTCCTCTCTTCGTCCTTTAGATCCTTCTCTCGTCCCAGGACTGTGGTGTACTCAACATCTAGCCCAGTGACCCACTCATCCGTTGAACTGTTGAACATGTGTAGGAAGCGAGCAAGCCATGCTTTCACCGTCGCGGATCCACGTGAGTAGATGACGATGAACTGATCGCCGGTGATGGATCTAACCTGGTACTCAGCGGCGACCATGGAGATTTGGGAGGCCATGGATTTTGGAGGAGGGTTAGGAGAAGTTGAACTATTGTACCCCGCAAAAACTGGGAGCGAACTAATGTGAAAGGACGAGACAACTGGGAACGAACTGTTGTAAGGTAGAATACGGGGACGAGTAGGGTGTGCGAATGACGTGGGGTTGCTGGCTTGCCCGGTGGATAAACGGCTGCAAGCCCCCAAAGAGTTCTCGAGAACTATGCGGGACCCACTAGATGTCATGTCTACTAGACCCATATCGTAGGCCTCACGGTATACCTTCTGCCTGTTCGCAGGCCATGCCGGCGCGTGGATGTAACTTCACTTAATCCCGTCAACCGTCACGCCTCCCACGACCTTCGCCTCCCTTGCACGGTCGCGCCCTTTGAGACTTCGACCGGCTAAAAATGAGCAATTTTTTTTGCCTACTCCGCATGCATGATACTCCCTGTGGTCCTTTTTACTCCCGTCAACCATTTGCAAAGTGTTTGACCAAATATATACTTTTTTTAAACATCACCTTATATTAATTAACCAGCCACACTAGTACACTCATTCGATACTATATTCACCACACAGGGTGGTATGTTATTTACAAGAATACCATCTAATCTATTGTCAAAGCTATACTTAGCGATTAAGTGTGCCACCTTATTGGCCGAACAACTAATCTTTGACAATTGAAGATTGTTGATCAACTTCGAGATGCTCAACGCTTTCATCTTCAGGTCACGCATAGCAGACCTGTCATAGTCCCCCGATGCAAGAGACGCTACCACAAAAGCGCAATCAGTCTCTAAAATTACAGGATTACGAAGATAAATACCTATGTAGAGACCGGCAATGCAATCCCTAAGCTCCGCTTCCTCCATGCTTTGACAGGCATCAATGAAATCCCACGAGCAAATTTATACTAAAAATATCAATATCTACAATACTTATTATAATGAGTATAAGAACTACGTTTTATAATGAGTGTAAAAATATTGATTTGACATTGTGAATGTTGATACTCCCTCCGTCTAGGTGAGTAAGTCATCTTAGGCTGTGCACCGTGACCAAGGAGGAGGGGAAAACGAGAGACATTAATGTTTATTTGCTAATTAAATAGTATTGCATGCAATGAACTAACCACTGCATGTCATGTTTGATAGTCTCACGTCATTAAAAGCATGCACACCCTCATCTCTTATTGGTTGATATGTCAAGAAACAAGAAACGAGGTAGAAGTTAATGCACCGCGCCTACGTGTTTTGGGATTATTTGGTTTTCGTAAGATGACTTACACACCTAGTTATTAGAGTACCACTACCTCCCTTCTATAAAGGGCTTGACTCAAAAATTTCACCTACTCTTAGCAAGATAGTAGAGGCGGTGGAATAGTTTTTGAAGTCTGCAAAAGTACTCAACTAATGCTGTCGTTCTTCACAAAAAAATGTGTTTACCAATGCATGCATGAACACTAGTTAGTCTAACCCCCCTCTCTTCTTTAATTCTTTGCCACATCAGCATGTTTGCTATTCCTGTGTACCAGCTAAGATACCACCATGATGGCCAACCTTAATCATCGCATGCAATAATTTAGTGCACCTTGAAATATGAACATGTGTGGGGCGTGTATGTTTTTAATGACTTGAGACTATACCTAGCCCGGCATGCAAGATGACTTATTATGAACCGTTCCCCATACCTGCAGGAAGCCCGTTCGTTTCCAAATCTTTTCCTCTCCATGTGTGGAAACAATATGCCTGCCAAACTCTCCTTATCCCTCCGGCGGTCCCACCACTCCACCCCGTGTGAAAAAATCTGCATGCATGACTCTCCTCCCCCCACGCTCGTCCAATCCGTTGTGACCAGCAATATTTCCACCCCTTCTCTCCCCCGTAATTTACTCGAACAAATATGCCCACATAGCTTTTACTTAACTTCAGGTGCATTGGGTCACTGACATACGGGCCTAGCAGTGTACTGGCCCACATGTCAGTGACGCAACTGGACCTGCAGTTAAGTCAGTGCAGCTCAGTCCATATCTTACGTAGGTGTGCCATTGCTCGCTATAAATACTGCGCCTCCCATGACATCGCTATCTCCTCCCCCTCACGTTCATGTTCATCGCTATCTCCTCCCCTTCCCTCTCACGTCGACCACCATGGCATCTCCCCTCCCAAGCCCTAGGAGCCCCTTGCTGCACCACGCGGATGGTCACGCGTCGCCTTTCCGTTCCTCGCCGCCACTAGTCAAGGAGGACGCATCGGTGTTCCGCTCCTCGCCGCTACGCGACGCGTCGCCGTTCCGTTCCTTGCCGCCACTAGTCGAGGAGGACGCATCGGTGTTCCGCTCCTCACCGCGACGCGACGCATCGCCGTTCCGTTCCTCGCCGCCACTAGTCGAGGAGGACGCGTCGGTGTTCCGCTCCTCGCCGCGACGCGTCGAGGTGGACGCGTCGGCGTTCTCAATCTCGCTAGCATGCACATCGGAGGACGCGTAAGCTCCCCGCTACGAGGAGAACACCGCGCCGCCCGCCGAGCCCCCCCAGCCTTGAGGAGCTTTGGAAAGAAATGGATGTCGCCTTGTGGGAGGCTTTGCCTCCAGCAGAGCTCGCCAAAATAGAGGAGGAGAAGAAGGCCGAGGAAGAGAAGCGCACCGTGCAACAAGCTTTCTGGGAGATCTATGTCGCGTCCGAGAGAGTCAAGCAATTGGTTCTTTGGCAGAAGGCTCGTGCGAGGGCCATGAGGGTGGTGGAGGACGCCCGTGCCGATGCCCTGAGTGCAGTCAGGCCCAAGCGCCTCATCTACGCTTGGCGGTACGTGGACCGGGTGCACGCTTCCAGCCAGGAGGAGTACCTGTTGGCGCCGGATCACCACACCGGTGAGATCGCGCTCGCCCGCTGGCAAGCCGCCAATCATCACCTCGCGAGGTGCGAGGCTGAGGAAGAGGCGTTGTGTCGGCGCGCTAGGAAACGACCGCGCACCAGGGCACTCATGGCGCGCCGCAAGCGCTCCTGCGAGCGCCATGGCTTTTAGGAGGAGTATAATTTTTGTTTCGTTAGGCGATCTCATTAGTTTTGGGACGCAAATGATAAATCCTGAACATTCAGGAATTTTTAGCGTCCTTAATTAAGTATGTAAAAGGGAAAGTTTGGAAACGTTGTGTATTATTACGCATTTTGCAAGTACGTGCATATAGCACAAACTTTACTATATACTATCGGACTACATGTCTCTCTTGATATTTGCTTGCAGACTGTGCTACTCCCTCCGTCCAGGTCAATAAGTCATCTTTGGTTGTGCACGGTGACCAAAAAGGAGGGAAGACTTGTACACCTAGACGGAGGGAGTACTACTATTACTTATGTACGTGCAAATGCACGTTTGAACATTATGATGCGGTTTTTGTAAAAGTGGAAAAACAGCACTAGTCAAGCTTGTGAAGCGATTCAATGCAAAACAAATGCAAAAATGCTCGTTTGATTGCTTACTTTTAGCTTCCTTCTCTGTGATTATTTCTCTGTGCACCATGACCAAGGAGGAGGAGAAAACGAGAAACGTTAATGTTTATTTGCTAATTAATAGTATTGCATGCAATGAACTAACCACTGCATGTCGTGTTTGATATCTCAAGTCATTAAAAGCATGCAGACTCTTTATCTCTTATTGGTTGATATGTCAAGAAACAAGAAACGAGGTAGAAGTTAATGCACCGCGCCTAAGTGTTTTCGATTATTTGGTTTTCGTAAGATGACTTACACACCTAGATGCACCGCGCCTAAGTGTTTTGAGTAACATTTTATCAGTTAAATCTTTGGTCAAAATTTAGCACAAATTACAATGGTGAGGAATAAACCAGGACGGAGTAGTAGTTTAGAAGCCCAAATAAATGAGTGAGGCGCCTTATTGTTACTCTCCACTGTGACTAGTCTTGTGGGAAAAGCTGGGGAAGCTGCCAAAAGAACTGGCCCTAGGAGTAGTAGCTAGGGATCGAGCATGGGAGATGAACCGGAGAAAGTAAATGCAGAGAGATGAAATGCAAAAAAGACGGAGGGATGTGATGGTTGCTTGTACGTTTATTTTACCAGGCCATTTATTACTGGGAGTGGTTGGGTTTTGTGATATGACGGCTTTACTGTCGCGCCACGAGTGGGGTGAGAGGTGAGACTCCCGTGCAGCGCCGCCCTCTACACTTGTACTACATCGGTCGTGGTTTATTAGCCCCCCATTGAATTTGACTGAAGATTTAACTGACAAAATGTTAGTGCATGTCAACAAAAACTATATCGTTGGATTCGTATTTGAACATAATTTTGAATGATATAATTTTAGGTGACATGCATCAGTATTTATCGTACTATATATAATGTTAGTTCAATTTTTGGTAGTACTAATCTATAGTAGTAAGGTGCTCGTGCGTTGCACCGAAGAGTGAAATGCATTGATCGGGGAGTTGTTTATTTTGACAAAGGATGTGGGGGGTCATCTCATGTGTAACGGGTATCGATAGGTTTCTTCGGATATTATCTCATCTCTAGAGCTCACAAACATCCGGGTGAAATAGATAAAAAGGTATCTTTTGCAAACAAAAGCGTTCAACTATTCAACCTGCATCCAAAACTTGTGAAGAAATAACACTTATTGTGCTTTGCAAGAAATGATCTTTAAGAATTAGTTTTTGAGTATCGATTGTTATACATGTTGGCTACAGATGACATGGCAGTTTCTTATAGTCAACAGTTGGCTATACTATTAAGTAATATTAACCATTCCCTTATACACCTATACGGAGGGATTAAATCAGGATGACTTGCAAGGGGGTAGAGGAGATGTAAGAAATGGTTCATCGTAAGTCTTTCACCAGTACTGTAGTAAAAATTCATACATGGAAGATTCTAGACTAAACCATAAACAGATACACTTTTATTCATGCACGATACTCCAATAGAGCAAGATCCTGCATGGAAGTCTCCACATGCTTAGACAGCGGATTACATTGAGCGAAGACTAATGATCAACATTTAACTTGATAATGCATATTTTTTAGAAGAACAGGGAGGCTCCTCCCCGGTTCCATTATCAAATGAAACCCAAAGTGTCTTACATCAGCTCACTGAGAGGAGCAGTTCAAAGGAAGGACTGCGGCGAAAGCCACTCAAGTTTAACTACAAGCTTACAGAATCAAAAGAGGCAAAGACACGGGCGATAAGCGCCCACACACACACTACATGTTTTCTAAGTGCACTTGATAATGCGTATGTCCAGGTGAACCTCCTTGGAGTCCCCGTGCACCGAGTCGACGGGTAAAGGATAGAACGGATGCCATGGGTTTTCCAAGTCCACATTGGCGGGATAGTCCCAGCTCCTCAGATTCCAAGTCTGTCCGATGAGGCCGGTTTCGCCGCCCACGTGACCCAGAGGGGTAGTAACATTGACCTTGCACCCGTACATCTGCCTCGTGTCAGTGTCAGCATCAGCAGCGACGCCCCTGACGCACGCTACAAAGACGGGGCGACGGTCTGCGCGGGCCTCGCCGGTGCTCACGATCAAGAGGAAGACGCTGCCGTCCTCCTCCGAGACTAGCAGGCGGCGGTAATCCTCCAGCGACTCCGGCATGGTGAACCGGTAGCACGTGTCGTACTTGATGTTCTCCGCCAAGGGCCAGCAGTGACCGCTGCACGCATCCATGAGGTGATGCACCATGTCCGCCGGCGAGCCACAAAACGGCATCGGGCACTTATAGCAGTGGACGAAGGGCTCCTTGGAGGCATCGACCAGGCCGTCCATGAAACGGGAGTGGCTGTAGGGGACGTTGCGCCAGTCTCTATCTCTACAAGTACTTTTTTATAACAAATGGAATAGTGTTGCACCGTCCGCTGCACGCCCGGCTAAACATGCCTCCTCGCCTCCATCATCACCAACTGAGTCTTTTATAGGAGTAGGAGTAGAGAAAAAACCGAGTTGGTGATGATGGTGTGTCGTGCATTGCACGGGCATCTTGCTATTTTTTTTGCATATAAGTCCAAACACCACGTAGATACGGTCTTTGAGCACGGTTCATAGTCGTTCCACGATTGGGCATCGATGTTTGTAACTATTTTAGATTAGAATATACTACTCCTCCGGTGCTAGTAGTAGAGCAGAGTCCTACTCTACTACTCTACTCTAGCAAGCTAGGGCATAGTACTGTAGTAGGTACTGTAGGGAGTACCAGTACTGTGATCACTCAAGCAAGTTGTCTGGCATCAATATGACACTACGCCACTGGTATGTGTCTCGTAAGTCAAGCGGCGTGCTGTAGTCATCATCACCTGTCCACTTCCCGCAGCACATATTCGCTTCTCCATCTTTGTCCGCACATAATCTCGTCCAAGCTTCCATCCCCGCTAAGGCGCCTCGCCCCCTCGTCCGAAACCCAAGCACTAACAATGGCAGAACCGAGCAGCGTCCGCCGAAAGAGTGGCTGGAATTCGCTCCCCACAGAGGTAATCAAGCTCATTGTTTCGCGTGTGGACAATCTCAGTACCCTTCCGCTCGCCGCGTGCTCGTTGGGGCTGTACCGTTTACTCAAAGCCCTCAGACCGGAGCTTTTTAAGCCAGCTCCTTGCTTGCTGATGCCGCCTGATCTTCAGAAACGGCGAGTCACGCAGCATAACGATCGTAGGGTGGCGAGCATCAACCCCCTTCACTGCGATCCGATCCCCGTCAGCCTCAGCTACATTAACGGTATGTACTGGGTCGGCATGAACACGTCTTGGATGGTGCTCGTCGACGGTCGCGACAGTTGGATGCTCGTGGAGGTCTACACCCGGCGATTGATCCCCCTTCCTTCGATTAACACTGCACTGCTTTGGCACCGCAGCCCAGAATACTCAGAATCTTACAGTAGCCAACATGATACCAAGTTTGATTTGCTCAAGGTTGTAATCTGCCAAGTGCCCACAAGATCTAGGAATTATAAAGATTTCAAGCTAATTGCGTTCTTGAACCGCGGTCTCGCCTATCTGACAGGTCACTGCGGTAAGTGGATAAATCTGCACGTCCATCACAGGATCATACATCCTCCATGGTTCTCTGATGCCATTGAACACAAGGGCTTCATTTACGCTGTCGACTCCTTCTATGGTTGGACGTATTGCTGGCCTACTCCAGTCATCGGTACAAACGGTTGTTACAACAGTATGTTACTTTCCTATGATATCATGATGGCTTGCTTATAGTACTGCCAACATTTACTAAAAAAATATTCATGCTCATAATATGTTGTTCTTAAGATTGACTAAATCAAGAGCCCTTTTTTATTTGACTCCAACTTGATATGATGTTGTAGGCCGCCTGGTGTCCCTACCCTTCCTAATCCCAGAACCTTTCAAAGAAAAGCGGCATGGCAGTTGCAGGTGGTTCCTGGCTCGATCAGACGACGACAAAAGATTGATGATCGTTCGCAAGTACCAGACGTGTTGTTTCGTGGAATACAATCACAGTCACTGCAAGGTCTTTGAGCAGGATCCCAGCTTCTCTGGGCCTTCAGGAATTTTTGACTAGAGGCTGGTAAGTAGCCTTGGCACACGCTCTCTGTTTGTCGGACTGAATTATTCGATTAACCAGGAGATAACCGACGGCAAGGATCATGATGGCAGCGTAGTTTCGTTCATCAGGCAAAACTGTGTGTACACAGCGTACCATGCGTCTCTACATGCACCATACCCTGATATGTGCCGCCACGCTCTGCAGCCCAAAGTAGGAGAGAGGGTCGCAAGTATAAGACTTCGACCTGCTGGCTGGAGTTTCCCCCGTCAGGCACCCATCTGGTTCAAGCCGTCAGCCAATCTCCACAGCTTAATAAATAGTAATGTCTAACTGAGCCAGTTAGTTAGATGCGTACACTTGGTGTAGTAGGATCTTTATTTAGTTTGATGCATACACTTGTTCTTTTTTGGTAGCCCTTTTGTAATGATGGCTGATGTTTGGTTTGGAAGAGAGAGCTGCGTCTTCACTCTTTTGGCATGCTTACTACTTCTGTTGCACCCCTAGCCCTGGTTGCTGCTGCTGCTGTTTTCAATGTACAATCAGTAGTATATTTCGTCTGTTGGTTGAATATAAATGTGTTGTTAGAATGACAAACACAATGTTTTGGAAGTCGTTGCACGGTTCGATCCTTTAGTGCCCCGTACCGTACGTAGCTCATACTATTTTTCGTACGGAACACATTTTCCACTTGTTGATAACATGCAGCCCACCAATGAAGGCCCAATAGAGAAGCCCATAATTAACTGGAAGGGACGCTCCCACATGAATCCGGCCCAGGTACATGCTCATGGTCCCCTAAACATAAATAAGTAAATAAATAAATAAAGCTAAATGCTTATGCACCAGTTCTTTGGGAAAATAGGTAGCCCAGTATTTCTTTTTGAAGAATACCCAAGCTAGGCCTATTTGTTTTCTCCGAATTACTGGGCTGCAAATCTTTCAAGACGAGCAAATGGGATATTAGTTTTTTTTTGAATTTTGTTCTTCACTGATATCTTATACGTATTTCATTGGAATTAACATTACATAGTACTAACTTATTTTTAAATTTGTTTTAGTATGTCTATTAATTTTTGGATTAAGAATATTTCGTTCCCCAGCAAAAATTTCCCACATATTTAGTTAATTTTTTGACCCTGGTACTGACCAGAAAATGGCTGGCAATTCTAAAAATGGAAAACGGGTTGCAATAAATTCCATATGAATTATAAAATGAGTAAAAATTATAAAAATTATAGCAAATGGGCTGTACACGCCACAGATTTCGAGGCTGACTTGTTTATGCAACGCTTTGTCAGTGAACACACGATTCTAGCCGCCGTGCTTCTTCAATCTCTGATCTTCCTACTCAAGCCGCCTAAACTAGCGCCGGTGGGACTGCCTGCTCCCTCCTCTTGTGGCCCGCTGTGATGCCGCGCAGGCTTCCCCGGCCCACCCTACTCCCTCCGTTGGCCTGGCCGCACGCAATCAACTGCCTCCTTATTACGCGAAAAAAATGATTCCTCCCACTGACATCTGGGGTGCACCGGTTGGGAGGCTGACCTGTGGGCCTACTACGTTGACGCGTATGCAGGGCTTGTCAACTTAATCAACAAACGATTCTAGCAGCAGTAACCGTTGGATTTGAATCGAACGGTCCTTCTGCTTCTTCAATCGCTGCTCTTCTTGCACTGGCCGCCCAAACCAGCGCCAGGGAGACCGCCTGCTCCTGCCTCCAGTGGCTGGCTGTGCTGCTGTTGAGGCCTCATCGCCCCCTACTACTCCCACCGCTAGCCAGGCCTTGCAGCGTCGACAGCCTCACACCGCAGCCGAACCAGTGAACCCTGGTACTCCTCTCCGTGTGGGTATCCACTGTCGCGTCTTCCCCGGCTCCGCGTTGTCCCCTTCCTAGGCCTCGCCGTCGTCCACCGTCTTGGCGCTCTCGGCGCGGCGTGGTCAATGTGGTCAACTACATTCCATCGGGAGAGTACTGTACGTGTAGAGGCTGACAGCTGGGTCCACGGCCACAGCCTAGTTTTTTTGTGATTTTCCAAGTAAGTCGCTTTGTCACGCCTGTTGGGCTGCAAATCTTTCAAGACGAGGAGAGCTTTCATTCGGTTGGCCGAGAAAATGGCCCATCAGTAATGAGAAATGGGCTGTACATTTTTAAAACACATCAAACCGGTAGTTAGTTTCAAATATCTTTTTTTTTCATTTTGAGATTTTAAATTACATTAATTTTTATGCGTGGAGAATTTGTTGGATTTTATATTGACATACATTTATTTTTAAAATCAGTTTGAATGTGAGTTGAAATTTCGGGATTAAAAACAGTTCGGACCGCACCGAAATATGCAAAATTTCGTATAAGTTTTTCACCGTGGCCACAATATGGGCTGTAATGATAACAAAAAGAATGGGATCCAAAAAAACCTTAAGAATTAGCAAATGGGCTGTAAATTATTAAAAATAATGGCAGATGGGTTGTATGCTGTTGTCCACAGATTTGAGGCTTTCCTAAAAAAAGGTTGACGCACAAGCAGTGACTGTTGGATGGCCATCCAACGGCCGTCGTGCTTGTTCAATCTCTGCTCTTCCTGCTCCAGCCGCTCAAACAAGCGCCGGCGGGACTGCCTGCTCCCTCCTCCCCGCGTCCAGCTCTGACAGCTCAGACCCACCAGTTATATCTTCGTACGCAAGGAAGTGCGTCCTTATTACGCACAAAAAAATCAATACTCCCCCTGTTAGCTAGGACCCAGTATAGTGGCAGGCTGACTTGTGGGCCTACTAAGTTGACGGGGACGGAGGGCTTTGTCAACTTAGTCAATATGCACGATTCTAGCTCCAGTGATCATACGATGTCCATCCAACGGCCGTAGTGCTTCTTCAACCTCTGGTCTTCTTGCTCCAGCCGCCCAAACCAGCGCCGATCGTGCCTTGTGCTCCTGCCTCCCGTGGCCGGCTGCGATGCGGCGGAGGCATCACCGCCTCCTACTACTCCCACCGCTGGCCAGGCCATCCCTCTACTCACCCACATCCCCTGTTATTCTGCGGCGACGGCAGCCTCACACCACAGCGAACCAGTGAACCCTCGTACTCCTCTACACGTGGGCATCCACTGCCGCGTGTTCCCCGGCTCCGTGTCGTCCCCTTCCTAGGCCTCGCCGTTGTCCTCCGCCCTGGTGCTCTCGGCGTGGCGTGGTCAACGTGGTCAAGGAACGGCTTCCATCGGACATGGACTGTACATGGAGAGGCTGACAGCTGGGTCCACGGCCGCAGCAAGGAAGTGCCTCCTTATTACGCGCAAAATAATTATTCCTCCACCTGACAGCGGGGACCCACCGGATGGGCTACCATATTTAGCGAAAAAACGTTTCCCACCTGGCTGCTGGGACCCACCAGCTACACCTTCGCACGCAAGGAAGTGCGTCCGGGCAAAAAAAAATGATTCGCCCTCCTGATTGCTGGGACCCACCAGCTACATCTTCGCACGCAAGGAAGTGCGTCCGGGCAAAAGAAAAATGATTCGCCCCCCTGACTGCTGGGACCCACCAACTACATCTTCGCACGCAAAGGAAGTGCGTCCGGGCAAAAAACAACGATTCGCCCCTCTGACTGCTCGGACCCACCAGCTACATTTTCGAACGCAAGGAACTGCCTGACAGTCGGGACCCACCTGGTCGAAGCGTACATAGCATTGTCATTCTGGTCGCGAACTTGTACGTACATATATACTGGTCGATGTAGAGGCGCGCACATGTCGTAGTAGAGGCGCGCACGTAGCATGTACACGTACATACAGCGGCCAGGGTGCAAGAAAGAAAATACGGCCACGTATTTGTACATACGGGCGGGGTCTCGAACGCCTAGTCGCGCATATGTACGGCGAGGGCTCGTGTTCATGGGGAGGCAACGGAATGCGTCGTGTTCATGGGGACGCAACGGAATGTGTCGTGTTCATGGGGAGGCAACGGAATGCGTCGTGGTCATGGGGAGGCAACGGAATGCGTCGTGTTCATCGGGAGGCAACGGAACGTGTGGGAGCCAACCGGCTTGGACGGAACAGGCGATGGAAATGAGGCCTGTCGTACTGCAGAACGGACGAAACGGACCTCCTATGGTCGAAACGGGGGTCCTGTTGATCGGGAGGGGTGTGGCGTACCGCAAAACGGACGAAACGGACCTCCTACGGTCGAAACGGGGGTCCTGTTGATTGGGAGGGGTGTGGCGTACCGCAAAACGGACGAAACGGACTTGTGTTGGAGCGCTACGGTCGAAACAGGGGTCCTGTTCATCGGGAG
>NC_041385.1:554544901-554553694 GCF_002162155.2 Triticum dicoccoides
CACGTGATACTGTTCATCTCCACCGTCGACCTCCTCCAGCCTCCACGGGCTACCGTCGACCTCCTCCAGCCTCCACGGGCTCCTGTTCATCCAGCCTCCACCGCGCGCTACTCCACTGGCTACTGTTCAACCACCCCTCCACCATCTACTATTCATCCAGCCCTCCACACCACGGGGTCCTGTTCAACCACCCCTCCACGGCCACCCCTCCACTGTCTACTATTCATCCAACCCTCCACACCACGGGTTCCTGTTCATCCAGAGGCAACACCACCGCTCACTGTTCATCCACCCCCCGCAACACTCACTGTTCATCCCAGAGGCAACATCGATCGGCTTCAGTTAGCAGCAGTAGCGAAGGAATCGCTCCATCGGGTTCAGTTAACAGCCATCGATCGATCGCTCGGGTTCAGTAACGCGTAGCCTGCAGTGCAATCGCTCGGGTTCAGTTAGAGCCCAACGCCTCTCCCGGCTCCAGTTAGAGCCAACGCCTTGCACACACGCGCGCACATACGAGAGAAACACGCATCACTCCGCCCCCGACCTCCCATCGTAACCGGCAACTCCCCGAAAATTTCCTCCCCCTTGCTTCTACCATGGTTTTTTCCGTCATGGACGGCCCAAAGAATGTCATGCAACTGCGTCTCCGGCCCGCCCAGGACGAAAAGCCCATTTTCTGTCATGATTTTTTGTCATAGAAGTAGGAGCCCACCACATCTATGGTCATACCGGGTTTTGTCACAATTATCGTCATAGAAGTGTCATATGTATGACAGAAAAAAATTTCGTTCGACCCAAAATGTCACGGATGTGTCTTTTTATGTAGTGAGTGGCTCCTTATCAATGGGAGCAGCAAGGACCGGCGGCTCATTGAGTTGTCTCTTCAGATCTTCAAAAGCAACATTATCAGCATCACTCCAAACGAAATCGTCTGTCTTTTTCATCATTTGATACAGCGGTATGGCCTTCTCTCCTAACCGGCTTATGAACCGGCTTAGAGCAGCAATACGACCCGCCAGTCGCTGAACATCATTGATACACGCTGGTTTAGCCAAAGAAGTGATTGCCTTGATCTTCTCCGGGTTAGCCTCAATGCCCCTGTTAGAGACCAGAAAACCCAAAAGCTTGCCTACAGGCACACCAAAAACACATTTGGCCGGGTTAAGCATCATCTTGTAGACCCGGAGGTTATCGAAGGTCTCCTTCAGATCATCTATCAAGGTCTCCTTCTTTCTGGACTTCACCACAATGTCATCCACATAAGCATGAACATTGCGCCCAAACTGATCGTGAAGACAGTTCTGCACACATCACTTATAAGTCGCCTGGGCACTCTTAAGCCCAAAAGGCATAGACACATAGCAGAAGGCTCCAAACGGAGTAATAAAAGCCGTCTTCTCCTGGTCCTTAACTGCCATCTTGATCTGATGATATCCAGAGTAACCATCCAAAAATCTCAAACGCTCACAACCCGCCGTAGCATCGATGATCTGATCAATACAGGGAAGAGCAAAAGGATCAGCCGGACAAGCCTTGTTTAAGTCCGTGTAGTCCACACACATATGCCAGGTGCCGTTCTTCTTAAGCACAAGCACCGGGTTAGCCAGCCACTCTGGATGAAAAACTTCAATAATAAACCTAGCCACCAAGAGCCAGGCCACTTCCTCACCAATGGCCTTACGCCTCTTTTCATTGAACCGCCAAAGAAACTATTTGACCGGCTTAAATTTTGGATCAATATTGAGAGTGTGCTTAGCGAGTTCTCTTGGTACACCCGGCATGTCAGAAGGTTTCCATGCAAAGATGTCCGGTTCTCACGGATGAACTCAATGAGCACGCTTTCCTATTTGGGATCCAGATTGGCACTGATACTGAACTGTTTAGATGAGTCGCCAGGAACAAAATCAACTAGCTTGGTATCATCGGCTAATTTAAACTTCATCACCGGTTCATGCTCTGTGGTGGGTTTTCTCAAAGACGTCATGTCCGCCGGGTCAACATTGTCCTTGTAAAATTTCAACTCTTCTGCTGCACAGACCGACTCAGCATAAGCCGCGTCGCCCTCCTCGCACTCCAAGGCCACCTTTCGACTGCCATGA
Source organism: Triticum dicoccoides (assembly GCF_002162155.2). NCBI lineage: Eukaryota > Viridiplantae > Streptophyta > Magnoliopsida > Poales > Poaceae > Triticum > Triticum dicoccoides. Next base: position 554,547,001 of record NC_041385.1, read on the forward strand.
ACCGTAATGGTCCCTTTGTGACCCCGCATCTTGAGCTGTAGATACACATAACACGTCCGCCCAAACAGAGCATGATTTGGGCTCTTGATTTTGACCACCTCAAAGGTTAACTTCTCAGCTGGAATCGTGCTCATCTCCAAAGGCTACCTCTAGTTCAATCTTGCCAACTGGATACGCCGACTTACCAGGAACCACGCCATGGAAAACAGTATTGGAATGCTTGAGATTTTTATCAGTTAATCCCATGCGACAGAAGGTTTGATAATAATGGATATTAATGATGCTCCCTCCATCCATGAGCACCTTAGTAAACTTGTACACACCAACTTCAGGTGCTACCACCAAAGCTAGATGACCCGGGTTATCAACCCGGGGTGGGTGATCCGCCTGACTCCACATAATGGGCTAGTCAGACCATCGTAAGTATTGGGGAACTGCCGGCTCAACAATGTTCACTGCCCTCTTGTGAAGCTTCTGGTCCCGTTTGCACAAACTTGTGGTGAAAACGTGATACTGCCCACTGCTCAACTGCTTTGGATGACTTTGATACCCTGATTGCTGCTGCTGTTGCTGCCCCCCTTGGACAGATTGCTGGTTACCTTGATTATATCCTCCGTGGTTATTTTGGTGGCCCTGAAAGACGGAATTAGAGCTGCCACCTCCATAACTCGGGCCATGAAAACCGCCGCCGCCTAAGCCACCACCTGGCCCATTATTGCCATCAAACATGTTAGAATTCTTGAAAGCCTTCATGATTGTGCAATCCTTCCATAGATGCGTGGCCGTATTCTCCTGGGTACCATGCCTTGGATAGGGCTCATTTAGCAACTGCTCAAGAGTGGGACCTGACCCGCCAGACCGAGGAGGTGGCCTCCCCTTACGCCGTTGATTGTTGCCATGTGCATTGGTGTTAGCCACAAACTCCGAGCCACCATCAGCCTTACATTTATTATTACCTCCTTGATTCACCGGGTTATGTTGCGGACCCTTGGCATTGCCGTTCTTCTTTCCCTTCCCTGCCTTCTCATCATCAGACTCGGGATCCTTGGTACTATCAGAGTCAGCATATTTGACTAGAGTCGCCATTAGCTGGCCCATGTCATTACAATTGCGCTTGAGCCTCCCCAGCTTCTGTTTCAGAGGTGTAAAACGACAATTTTTCTCCAACATTAAGACTGCAGAGATGGCATCCATCTTATCAGACGAATGTATTATGGCCTTGACCCAACGCACCTAATGGGTCATGGATTCACCCTCCTCGTGCTTGCAGTTAGTCAAGTCCACAATTGACATAGGCTGCTTGCATGTATCTTTGAAGTTTTGAATAAACCGGGCCTTGAACTCTACCCATGAGCCGATGGAATTAGGCGGCAGCCCCTTCAACCAAGTGTGAGCCGTTCCATCTAACATCATGGTGAAGTATTTTGCCATCGCAGCATCACTGACCTCCAGTAGTTCCATGGCCATCTCATAGCTTTCAATCCATGCCCCGGCTGTAAGTCGGCAGTATAATTAGGCACCTTTCGAGGCCCCTTAAAATCCTTGGGCAAACGCTCATTGCGCAGAGCCGGCACCAGACAAGGGACTCCTCCGGTCCTAGTGGCTACTCCTGCCTCAATAGACGTCGTTGGGTAAGCCGGAAATGGCTAGTAAGCCACCTGTTGAGCCGCCTGGTCAGCCACCTGCTGAGCTGCTCGCACAGCCTCCTGACGTATCCTGTCTTGATCAACAAAGTTAGGAACTCCATTACACGCCGGGTCATGTCCGCGCGGCTGGTCACGGCGTTGGGCATTGCATGAAACGGCCGCTGAATCCATGTGCCTGCTATAGCTCGGGCTCCGGCTCGGGCGAGGAGTTGAATGAATCCGGTCCCGACTATAAGAGTATGCCTCCTTCTGTGCCAAAGCCGTCTGAAGAAGTTCTCTGACCCTTTGTGTTTCAACCGCCGTTGGTGAATTGCCATCGGATGGGAGAGCCACCGAACGTGCTGCTGCCATGATCATGTTCTCCAAAGGGTTAGAGTAATGACCCATGGCTGAACCGGCGTCCCAGCACAGGGTGTTGCAACCCGGTTCACCTCCGGCGGGTTACTAGGCCCTGTACCAGGTGTGTGAAAAAGGTTTCGAGGATCATAAACCAGAGGCAGACGGGATTGAGTCCACTGTACCTAATCCTCATGACCTTGTTCGACGCATTCCGATCCATCGTGAGCTGAAAGGCCTATGACTGAATCCGCTGAGCCTGAGCGTCCAGAGCTACCCGCTCCGTGGCCATCCTGACGTCTTCCGTCGTCAGGTCTTCCTTAGCTTGCACGATATCCTGCTTTAACTGTGCCACTTCCACGTCATGTTGAGCTTGATCCGCCAGGTTGACCAAGGCGGTTAATAAAGCTGTCATCTTGTCCATGAGATCCATCAGCACCTGAGCCGACGGGCGCGCAGGGCCTCCTACCCCGGCCGCCGCTGACCCGGAGGTTATTGCTGCCACAGCCGTAGAGTTCTGGCCGGGTTGCATGCCAGCCATAAAGATCCCAACTCTGCTTGGCGGATCAAAGAGGTCCGGAATACTGCTGCTATCGGAACAGCCCCGAGCCCGCCAGCTTGTAGTTGATACAATGAATCTGTCTCACCAGCAAACATAGATCCTTCAGAAAATTCCCCTTCGTGGATGCATCCCACGAAGGCATGATTCATGGCAGGCTGAGCCCGGGCGGGTTTCACACACTGAGTTGTCTCGACGATGTTGGTGCAGATGTCCGGCTGAGGGCCCGACTCGCTGATCTTGCCGATGAAGACGTGGATTTTGCCGAAGGGGACCCGGTCCCTGTACTCAATTGAGCCGGTGTCGGGGCCCCAGCTTGCGCCGTCGATGTAGAGCTTGCCGCGACGACTCTTGGTCATCTGGCTCACAGCGTATCCCTTGAGCCCTTCGAAGTTGCCCTTCAAGAACTCAAATCCATCGTGCGCTGGCTCCATGGTGGGCGCCAATTGTCATGGAATTGTGACATCAGATGTCCTAGTGAAAGGACTTTGTCGTGGAGCCATCGCAACTAGGAAGCTTAAAGGGGTTAATCGGGATAAACGACACGGGGTTTATACTAGTTCGACCACTTGTGGTGAAGGTAAAAGCCTACGATCCAGTTTTGACTGGGATTACTTATGTCTCGATAACCAAGGAGCGAATCCGCTTGACCTAGCTCTCGATTTGATGTTACTTACCCTGAACCGCCGCTGGGTCGTCCCTTTATATACAGAGGTCGACGCCCAGCGGCTCACAGTGTCCCGACCGGCTCATAAACAGTGTCCGGCTTGGTCTTTCTCTATTCTTTCCTTACAATACAAGTTACATACATATGGTGGTTTATCTCTATAGGCCTTGAATCACCTTTGGGCTTAGGCCCTCAACTGAACCGCCATCTTCAAGTGTCGTTCTGGGCTTCATGTCTTGACTCACCATAGGTGTAACCCGGCCCCTCCTGGGTGGGTCACACCTAATAGTTATATCCCCAACAGTGTCTGTTGTGCGATTTTAGGGCGATGGAGAGCGGTTGTTCATTTTCCAGGGTGTTGCTGTTAAGGGTAGGGGTTTGAGATATGTTCATGATTTCTCCTAGTCCTTCTTCAAGTTCTATGTCAAGTTCTATGTTGTTGTTTGTTAGATGTGCGTAGTGCTGTTTGCAATGCAATGGCTGATTGAACTTCTTGTATAGGTATATATTTTTGATTAGTTGCACAAAATTCTCCCCAGTTGGCTGCATCCATATAGTAGTTGGTCGTCCATATGCTCTGCAGTTGCACTAGTTGTCTTGGTCAATTGGCTTACTGTTCCTAATTGTTCGTACTAGTTGGTTGTCTACACGCTGTTCAATTGTACAAGTTGCCTACTGAGTTGGCTGCGTCACTATACTAGTTGGATGTCCATGTGTTCTACACTGGACACTAGTTGCCCTGCTTACTTTGCTTGCTGTTTTGTGCTAGGTTGGCTGTCTATGCGTCATTCAGTTGCACAAGTTGCCTGATTAGTTGCATCCATATACTAGTTGGCTACCACATGTTTTGCTTTTTTGCACTAGTTGTCATGCTTAGGTTTGCTTCCTGTTTTGTATTAGGTTGGTTGTCTATATGTTGTTGAATTGCACAAAGTTGCTCTGCTTCCTGTTTTGTGTTTCTTTTGTCCTAGTCCTTTTGTTTGTCCCAGTTGCACAAATTATCATATTCAGCTGGCTGGCTTTAGTTAACTATTTTTCTGCCTAGTTATTTCTTGCCTTAGTGAAACTAGTTGGCTTATAAGTTGTGCAGTTGCACAAGGTTGACTGCCCAGTTGGCTGGATCACTGTAGTAGTTGGTTGTCCTCATGTTTTACAGTTTTTTTGCACTAGGTGTCCTGCTTTTGTGTAGAGGTTTGCAGATCAAAGCAAGCTTTTATGTTTTCTCTAGTTCATTTGCGCATCTTCTAACTATGTTTTCTTTTCTTGTATTTCCCCCACAGGCTAAAAATGGTTATAATAGGAGGAGAAGCAGATGGCAATGAAGGAGCTGTATTTTTCTCATTTTTTTCTGTATATTTGAGTTGTTTTCTATTGATCCATGTATGCTTATGTCCTTTTTTTCATGTTTTTTGTTACTTAATTATGGTTCTGGAAGTCAGTCCCTTCGCCGGAACTCAAAGCATGCTGCTAATCGCCGGCCACGCCCAAACTTATTGTTGAGCAGGGAGGGAAAGTTGAGGTAAGGGCATGCTGATTACACATTCACCTTATTTTGGGTCATATAATAATTTTTTTCCCATGCCCATGTTTTTTTATTTTCTTAGGATGTTGATCGGTTTCGGGTTGTAAACCAGACTAAACATGCAACAGCAGCAGGGCGAGCTGAATCATCTACTAGGGTAAGTAAATCCTTGAATATCAATGTTTCTCGGGTTTTTTAGGTGTTGATGAAATTATGCAGCCGTTGGCACAACTATTTTTGTTCTAGTTGCTCAATTACCATCTTGTAGTTGACATCACTGCTCATCTTGATGTACATATAGTTTTCACAGAAGTTGACATGAGTTGGCATCTTTGTAGTAGACATCACTGGTCACCATTTTTGTGCACGCAGCAGTTGGTGGAGGAGCCGCCTCATCTTCCACAGCAGATGCTGAGGTATTTGGTTTTTTGTGTGTGTTTATGAGCTATTGAACAGTTTCTTGCAAACCTTTTTTTAGTTGCTGTTATCTTCTTTCCAATATCATGCTTTATCATTGCATATCATTTTTATAGTATGTTTTCCTAGTTTTCTTGCAGGTTGCACACTGGTAGTCTTCAGTTGCCATGATGAGCTTGGCATGATCCATTTTATGTTTATATAGTTTTTGCAATACTGATCCACATGATCATTGCTAGTTTTTTCATAGTCCAGTTTTTGTCTTGTGTTTATTTTTTTTATTTTTTCATCATGAGGCCAACGGTGAAGGAGTTGAGGTGGCTGCCCGGGAAGATGTGGAGCAACCATCACAAGCTGGCAGGTTAAGAGCATCACCAGGGTGGTTTGCGAAGTTCAATAGCTTGATATCCCCGCCGCAGAAGTCTGAGTTAGTTTCAAGGTTGTTTGGGGGTCTCTTGAACTTATCAGATACATTTCTAGGGGACTTCAGTAAATTCCTGGTGCAGTCCTACCAGCCAAAGACCTCTGAAATGGTGTTCCCAGGCAGGGGAAGGATCCGTGTCGATGCTGACAGTGTTCAAAGGGTATTTGATCTTCCTAACAGGGGTCAAAAAGTCAGATATGTAGTTGACAAGGATTCAACTAGGAGATCCAGAGAGACTTTCAACATACGTGGGGATTCTCATCCCCAGATCACTACATGGTGCAAGATGATTAAGGATATGGCACAGTTTTACTTATCTTGTTGCACAGATGTGTGACATCAGTTGGCAGAAACATTTTTTTAGGTGACCTGTGGGGTGCACTTTTTTTGTGTGCAGTTGCATACATGTAGAATCCAGCCTGCCTAACATTTTGCTCTAGTTGCACAGGTTATAACATTCTGTTTTTTGTTCAACACAATATATGTTTTGATAACCTTGTTCTTTTCCTTTTTCTCTTTTTTGCATCAGCTTAAAGAGGAGTATAGGGGCACGGAGCAGACACCGCTGTTTGGTGGTATTTTGCAAGCTCAAGCATTCGCTGCATCCAAATTACCACTAACGTACAATCCGCAGGTAAGTCTTTTGCATAAAGGAGTTTCGATCATTTACTGACAATTTCTTTTTTAAAATTGTTTATAATTGAATGAGTACTCATTTTTTTGTTGACGCGGAAAAAGGCAAAGATTGCCAAAGTGGTCAATGACTTGTGCAAGGCAGTAACTAAACAAGTTGGCACCTTCATTGAAGCAGTTGCCAAGATTGATTATGAGGAACCTGGTATTGATCCATATGTACAACAGACATCAACGGGAACTGCTCTGTCACGCCGTGCTCCAAAAAAGAAGAGGCGGGTTTCACCTATACAAGAAGAAGAAGAATTTGATGAGGAGGAGTCAGAAGAAGATAATGAAATGGAAGTACCACAAGATGTTGAAGATGATGGGGAGACATATGAGGATGAATCAGAGGAGGAGGACAAAGAGGAGGATGACAAAGAAGAAGAAGATGATGATGATGAGGAGGAGGAGGAAGAAGAGGAGGAGGACAAAGAAGAAGAAGAAG
>NC_041385.1:554554233-554591223 GCF_002162155.2 Triticum dicoccoides
GAGGAGGAGGAGAAGGAGTAGGAGGAAGAGGAGGAGGAGGACAAAGTAAAAGAGGACAAATGAGAGGAGGAGGGCAAGGAAGAAGATAGTGAGGCAGAGGAGGAGGAACAAGAAAATGAGGCCAAAGAAGGAGATGGAGACAAAGCTGCAGCAATTGATGGTAGTGAGGGGGAAGGAGATGACGAGGAAGAAGACGAGGATGTTGATCCTGATGATCAAGAGGGATCCAATGGAGGCAGTGACAACTCCGATGATGATGATGACAATGGCCCTGGTTCTGGTGGTACAGGCGACAACACAACCAGGTTGAGTAGCAGCTCTGCCAACCCTGGCAGCAGCAGCAACTCAATGAGCAGCAGGAGCACACTACAGATGTTGATCAACAAAACTTGCTAGAAAGACAAGAATCTTCCAAAGTCAAAGAAAAATGATGAAGCGGAGTCTCAGGGGAGCATTGACATATTCAAGCTGTGCAACATGAAGACAACTTTGCCAACCACTTTCCCTGTGCCAGACTTCCATGAGCGAGAGTTGTGTAACAAGATAGATTTTGCTATTGACCAGAAACTGTTCTTCTTGAGTGAGACTGAAAAGAATCCAGTTGACATGGAGGAAGCAGGGAAGGGTCTTAACTGGGTTCATTCGAAGGATAAATACAAGGAATATTTGAAGCAGCTTCCAGATATCAGCTCCAGCAAGAGCAAGTCAACATCTGTGGCAAACCCTCATGTGGTCTAGAAGAGCAAAGTATTTACAATAAAGAAGAATCTGAAGTTGCCTCAGACCAAGAAACAGATGTCGAGGGCAGATGCAAAAATAAATGTGGAAAAGGAAGCTGTGGCGCAAACTGTTGTGCCAACTGTAGTGATCAGAGAGCCAACCACCACTCAAGATGTGTCAGCAATTCCTATTGAGCCTACAACCATCACAGGAGTTCAACAGATCAAGGGGAAGATTCTTGTATCAACAGCCCCACCTAAACCAGCTAAGCAGCAAAAGATTGTCAAGTTTGCCAAGGGCACAAAGGAGGAACATGGCAGAATAGGTGTGGGGTCTAGACACGAGACAGAACAACGTGCCAAAGCCATCAATGTAGGACTGCCAAGTTCTGCTAGTTTGGTGCCAACTCAGGCTGCAAAGATGCCAACTACAGATGCCAGTGTACCAACTGAAGTGTCAATTAGCACGCGGGTCATAGTCAAAACTAGCAGAGTTGCTCAGGAAGACTCAACTGCAACTGCAAGCCCCAAGGTGACAACTCATAGAGATTCTTCAATGCCAAACACGGAAGGAGGTCGTCAATCTGTCAAACTGCCGTCTCCAAGAGCTATCACAGAGCATCCAAGCAAGCCTGCATCACCAAGAGCTAATTTTCAGAACACATTAACACAAGAGGAGGTGTTCAACATTGTAAGCAGGTGCAAGCCTCCCAGGCCGCCAACCACAACATTACTACGAACCACGCCAGCGAACGATGCACCTGTGAATGTGTCGTGATACGTCCATTCTGCATCATGCTTTTATATCAATATTTATTGCATTATGGGCTATTATTTCACGTTGTATCACAATACTTATAGCTATTCTCTCTTATCTTACAAGGTTTACATGAAGAGGGGGAATGTCGACAGCTGGGATTCTGGGCTGGAAAAGGAGCAAATATTGAAGACCTATTCTGCACAGCTCCAAAAGTCCTGAACTCCACGAAAGTCATTTTGGGAATTAATAAAAATATCCAGCGGAAGAAACACATGAGGGGGGCCACCCACCACCCACGAGGGTGGGGGCGTGCCCTACCACCCTGGGCGCGCCCCCTGCCTCGTGGGCCACCTGACAGGCCTCCGGTGCCCATCTTCTGCTATATGAAGTCTTTTACCCTGAAAAAAAATCATAAGCAAGCTTACGGGACGAAACTCCGCCGCCATGAGCGGAACCTTGGCGGAACCAATCTAGGGCTCCGGCGGAGTCGTTCTGCTGGGGAAACTTCCCTCCAGGAGGGGGAAATCATCACCATCATCACCACCAACGATCCTCTCATCGGGAGGGGGTCAATCTCCATCAACATCTTCACCAGCACCATCTCCTCTCAAACCCTAGTTCATCTGTTGTATCAAATCTTTGTACCAAAACCTCAGATTGGTACCTGTGGATTGCTAGTAGTGTTGATTACTCCTTGTAGTTGGTGCTAGTTGATTTATTTGGTGGAAGATCATATGTTCAGATCCTTAATGCATATTAATACCCCTCTGATTATGAACATGAATATGCTGTGTGAGTAGTTATGTTTGTTCCTGAGGACATGGGTGAAGTCTTGCTATTAGTAGTCATGTGAATTTGGTATTCCTTCGATATTTTGATGAGATGTATGTTGTCTCTCCTCTAGTGACGTTATGTGAACGTCGACTACATGACACTTCACCATTGTTTTGGGCCTAGAGGAAGGCATTGGGAAGTAATAAATAGATGATGGGTTGCTAGAGTGACAGAAGCTTAAACCCTAGTTTATGAGTTGCTTCGTGAGGGGCTGATTTGGATCCATATGTTTCATGTTGTGCTTAGGTTTACCTTAATCCTTCTTTTGTAGTTGTGGAGTCTTGCAATAGGGGTTAATCATAAGTGGGATGCTCATCCAAGAAAGGGCAGTACCCAAGCACCGGTCCACCCACATGTCAAATTATCAAAGTAACGAACGCGAATCATATGAGCGTGATGAAAACTAGCTTGACGATAATTCCCATGTGTCATCGGGAGCGTTTTTCTCGTTATAAGAATTTGTCCAGGCTTGTCCTTTGCTACAAAAAGGATTGGGCCACCTTGCTGCACCTTATTTACTTTCACTACTTGTTACCCGTTACAAATTATCTTATCACAAAACTATCTGTTACCTACAATTTCAGTGCTTGCAGAGAATACCTTACTGAAAACCGCTTGCCATTTCCTTCTACTCCTCGTTGGGTTCGACACTCTTAGTTATCTAAAGGACTATGATAGATCCCCTACACTTGTGGGTCATCAAGACTCTTTTTTGGCGCCATTGCCGGGGAGCGAAGCGCCTTTGGTGAGTGGAACTTGGTAAGGAAATATTTATATAGTGTGCTGAAATTTACTGTCACTTGTTACTATGGAAACTAATCCTTTGAGGGGCTTGTTCGGGGTATCTTCACCCCGACCAGTAGAGCAAAGAGTTGCTCCTCAACCTACTGAACCTACTGAAAATGTCTACTTTGAAATTCCTTTGGGTATGGTAGAGAAACCGCTAGCTAATCCCTTGCAGGAGATGGAAGATTGCATCCCGATTTACACCTTATTTATGTGGATGAAGTTTGTGGATTATTTAAGCTTGCAGGTATGCCCGATGATGTTGTTAAGAATAAGGCCTTCCCTTTATCTTTGAAGGGAGATGCATTGACATGGTATAGGCTATGTGATGAATTGGGATCCTGGGACTATAAACGATTGAAATTGGAATTTCACCAGAAGTTTTATCCTGTGAATCTTGTTCATCGTGATCGTAATTATATAGATAATTTCTGGCCTCGCGAAGGAGAAAGCATCGCTCAAGCTTTGGGGAGGCTTAAGAATGTTATATTCATGCCCCAATCATGAGCTCTCAAGAGAAATGATTATTCAAAACTTTTATGCTCGGCTTTCTCTCAACAATCGCAGCATGCTTGATACTTCTTGTGCTGGTTCTTATATGATGAAGACTATTGAATTCAAGTGGGATTTATTGGCAAGAATTAAACGCAACTCTGAAGATTGGGATTTCGACGATGGTAAGGAGTCAGGTAGGACACCTAAGTTTGATTGTGTTAAATCTTTTATGGATACCGATGCTTTTCGTAGATTTAGCACTAAATATGGACTTGACTCTGAGGTAGTAGCTTCCTTCTGTGAATCATTTGCTACTCATGTTGATCTCCCTAAGGAGAAGTGGTTTAAATATAATCCTCCCACAGAAATAAAAGTAGTTGCACCTGTTACAGTTGAAGAAAAGACTATCACTTATAATGATCCTATTGTTCCTACTACTTATGTTGAGGAACCACCTTTCCATGTTAGGATAAAGGATCATGCTAAAGCTTCAACTATGGTTCATAAGAGTAATACTAGAACATATACACCTCCTGAGCAAATTAAAGTTGAACCTAGTATTGCTATGGTTAAAGATCTCTTGGCAGATAATATTGATGGGCATGTTATTTATTTCTGTGATGAAGCTGCTAGAATTGCTAGACCTAATGCTAAGAAACATAGACCTGTTGTAGGCATGCATGTTATTTCTGTTAAGATAGGAGATCATTGTTATCATGGCTTGTGTTATATGGTTGCTAGTGCTAGCGCAATGCCTCATTCCTTATATGAAGAAATTATGCATGATATCGCACCCACTAAAATAGAAGATATTGATGTTACTATTAAGCTTGCAAATAGAGATACTATTTCACCAATTGGGATTGTTAGAGATGTTGAAGTCTTGTGTGGGAAAGTTCAATATCCTGCTGATTTTCTTGTTCTTGGTTCCCCACAAGATAGCTTTTGTCCCATTATATTTGGTAGACCCTTCTTGAATATTGTTAATGCTAAAATTGATTGTGAAAAGTATGTTGTTACAATTGGCTTGGGGGATATGTCTCATGAGTTTAATTTTGCTAAGTTTCATAGACAACCCCATGAGAAAGAATTGCCTAGCAAGGATGAAATTATTGGTCTTGCTTCTATTGCCGTGCCTCCTACTGATCCTTTAGAACAATATTTGCTAGACCATGAAAATGATATGTTTATGAATGAAAGAAGGGAAATAGATGAAGTATTCTTTAAACAGGGTCCTATTTTGAAACACAACTTGCCTGTTGAAATCATAGGGGATCCCCCTCCACCCAAGGGTGATCACGTGTTTGAACTTAAACCATTACCTTATACTCTTAAATATGCTTATCTTGATGAAAAGAAGATATATCCTGTTATTATTAGTGCTAACCTTTCAGAGCAGGAAGAGGAAAGATGATTGAAAACTCTGAAGAAGCACTGTGCTGCCATTGGGTATACTCTTGATGATCTTAAGGGCATTAGTCCCACTTTATGCCAACACAAAATAAATTGGAGGAAGACGCCTGATACGTCTCCAACGTATCTATAATTTTTGATTGTTCCATGCTATTATATTACCCGTTCTGGATGTTTATGGGCTTTACTTTACACTTTTATATCATTTTTGGGACTAACCTACTAACCGGAGGCCCAGCCCGAATTGCTGTCTTTTTTGCCTATTTCAGTATTTCAAAGAAAAGGAATATCAAATGGAGTCCAAAAGGAATGAAACCTTTGGGAAAGATCTTTTTGGAACAAACGTGATCCAGAGGACTTGGAGTGGAAGTCAAGAAACAAAGGAGGCGACCACGAGGGTGCCCGGCGCCCCCTACAGGTGGGCACGCCCCCACCCTCGTGGGCCCCTCGGGCGTCCACCGACGTACTCCTTCCTCCTACATATACCCATGTACCCCGAAAACATCAGAAGCGACCACGAAAAACTATTTCCACCGCCGTAACCTTCTGTATCCGCGAGATCCCATCTTGGAGCCTTCGCCGGCGCTCCGCCGGAGGGGGAATCGATCACAGAGGGCCTCTACATCATCTCCAAGGCCTCTCCGATGAGTTGTACACAAACCTTCGGGTCCATACTTATTAGGTAGATGGCTTCTTCTCTCTCTTTGAATCTCAATACCAAGTTCTCCTTGATCTTCTTGGAGATTTATTCGATGTAATTCTTTTTTGCGGTGTGTTTGTCGAGATCCGGTGAATTGTTGGTTTATGATCAAGTTTATCTATGAGAAATATTTGAATCTCCTCCGAATTCTTTTATGTATGATTAAGTTATCTTTGCAAGTCTCTTTGAATTATCAGTTTGGTTTGGCCTACTAGATTGATCTTTCTTGCAATGGGAGAAGTTCTTAGCTTTGGGTTCAATCTTGCGGTGTCCTTTCCCAGTGACAACAGGGGCAGCAAAGCACGTATTGTATTGTTGCCATCGAGGATAAAAAGATGGGGCTTATATCATATTGCATGAGTTTATCCCTCTACATCATGTCATCTTTCTTAATGCGTTACTCTGTTCTTTATGAACTTAATACTCTACTTGTCATGAACGTGATGCCTATATACATGATCATGCCTAGATAATCTAATAATTATTCGCTTTTCTATCAATTGCTCGATAGTAATTTGTTCACCCACAATAATAATTATGCTATCTTGAGAGAAGCCACTAGTGAAACCTATGGCACCCGGGTCTATCTCTTATCATATAAGCTTACAATCTACTTTTATTTGCATCTTTACTTTTCCAATCTATATTATAAAATATCAAAAAAATATTTATCTTATCATATTATCTCTATCATATCTCACTTTCACAAGTGGCCGTGAAGGGATTGACAACCCCTTTATTGTGTTGGTTGCGAGTTCTTGTTTGTTTGTGTAGGTGCGTGGGACTTGTGAGGAGCCTCATACTGGATTGATACCTTGGTTCTCAAAAACTGAGGGAAATACTCCCTCCATTCCTTGATATAGGGTGTATAGTTTTCTTGCACGAATATTAACGCACATGCTGGGAGGGGAGATTTCGTTGGTTTTGGACGTAAAAGCCCCTGGTGCAAACACGTGAGACTAGAGAGAAAAATAGGAAAATCATGATCCTCTCTATCCCAGGCAATTTACTTCCTTATTTACCATAACAAATCCCACAATATCCTCTCTCACTTGTTCTCCCCTTAGTACGTGTAATCTTCTCTTTCCAAATAAACCTATAACGCATGCACAACATGCATATACGAGATGGGGATTTGCCATCTTTTTTTCTAGGAAGGTCATGCATGGGTTGTAGCTTATGGAGGGGTAAATGTGTCAACTAAAGGAATACACCTTATAATATGAACGTTTCCACAAAAAACTATACACCCTATATCAAGGAACGGAGGGAGTACTTATGCTACTATTGCTGCGTCACCCTTTCCTCTTCAAGGAAAACCAACACAAGATCAAGACATAGCAAGAAGGATTTCTGGCGCCGTTGCCGGGGAGGTCTTTACTCAAGTCAAGACATACCAAGTACCCATCACAAACTCATCTTCCTCGCACTTACATTATTTGCCATTTGCGTCTCATTTTCCTCTCCCCACTTCACCTTTGCCGTTTTATTCGCCCTCTCTTTCCCAATCTCCTGTCTTTCACTTGTCTTTTTGTTTGCTTATGTGTCGGATTGCTTGTCGCGATGGCACAAGACAATACCAAATTGTGTGACTTTTCCAATACCAATAATAATGATTTCCTTAGTACTCCGATTGCTCCTCTTAATGATGTTGAGTCTTGTGAAATCAATGTTGCTTTGCTAAATCTTGTTATGAAAGATCAATTCTCCGGCCTTCCTAGTGAAGATGCCGCTACCCATCTAAACAACTTTGTTGATTTGTGTGAGATTGAAAAGAAGAAAGATACGGATAATGATATTGTTAAATTAAAGTTATTTCCATTTTCACTTAGAGATCGTACTAAAGTTTGGTTTTCGTCTTTGCCGAAGAATAGTATTGATTCATGGAATAAGTGCAAATATGCTTTTATCTCTAAGTATTTTTCCTCCCGCTAAGATCATCTCTCTTAGGAACAATATTATGAATTTTAAACAACTTGATCATGAGCATGTTGCCCAATCTTGGGAAAGAATGAAATTGATGATTCGCAATTGCCCTACTCATGGTTTGAATTTATGGATGATCATACAAATTTTTTATGCCAGATTGAACTTTGCTTCTAGAAATCTTTTATATTCGGCCACGAGAGGCACGTTTATGGAAATCACCTTAGGAGAAGCTACTAAAGTCCTTGATAATATTATGGCTAATTATTCTCAATGGCACACCGAAAGATTTACTAGTAAAAAAGTGCATGCTATAGAAGAACTTAATGTTTTGAGTGGAAAGATGGATGAACTTATGAAATTGTTTGCTTCTAAAAGTGCTCCTATTGATCCCAATGATATGCCTTTGTCTACTTTGATTGAGAATAATAATGAATCTATGGATGTGAATTTTGTCGGTAGGAATAATTTTGGTAACAATGCTTATAGAGGAAACTTTAATCCTAGACCGTTCCCTAGTAATTCCTCTAACAATTATGGAAATTCCTAGAATAATTCTTATGGAAATTTTAATAAGATGCCCTCTGATTTTGAGAATAGTGTTAAATAATTTATGATCTCTCAAAAGAATTTTAATGCCTTGCTTGAAGAAAAATTGCTTAAGGTTGATGATTTGGCTAGGAACATTGACAGACTCTCGCTTGATGTTGATTCTTTGAAACTTAGATCTACTCGTCCTACGCATGATATTAATGAGTCTCTCAAAGCTATGACAATTTCCATTGATGAGTGCAAAGAAAGAACCACTAGATTGCGTGCTAAGAAAGATTACTTTGTAAAGGCGTGTTCTTCTAGTTTCCATGAAAATAATGATGAAGATCTAAAAGTTATTGATGTATCCCCTATTATATCCTTGTTTTGCAATATGAATCTTAATAATGATGGGACTAGAGATGAGTCAACTTTAGTTAAAAGGCGTCCCAATGATTCAGAGTTTTTACATCTTGATGCTAAAATTGGTAAAAGTGGATTTGGAGAGGTCAAGACTTTAAATAGCATTGAACCCACTATTATGGATTTCAAGGAATTTAATTATGATAATTATTCTTTAGCAGATTGTATTTCCTTGTTGCAATCCGTGTTGAATCCTCCTCATGCTTATAGTCAAAATAAAGCCTTTACCAAACATATTGTTGATGCCTTGATGCAATCTTATGATGAAAAACTTAATTTGGAAGTTTCTATACCTATAAAACTTAATGATGAGTGGGAACCTACTATAAAAATTAAAATTAAAGATCATGAGTGTTATGCTTTATGTGATTTGGGTGCTAGTGTTTCCATGATTCCGAAAACTTTATGTGATATTCTAGGTTTCCATGATCTTGATAATCGCTCTTTAAATTTGCACCTTGCGGATTCCACCATTAAAAAGCCTATGGGAAGGATCAGTGATGTTCTTATTGTTGCAAATAGGAACTATGTGCCTGTAGATTTTATCGTTCTTGACATAGATTGCAATCTTTCATGTCCTATTATTCTTGGTAGACCTTTCCTTAGAACGATTGGTGCGATTATCGATATGAAGGAAGGGAATATTAGATTCCAATTTCCATTAAGGAAAGGCATGGAGCACTTTCCAAGAAATAAAGTTAAATTACCTTATGAATCTATCGTGCGAGCCACTTGTGAATCAAGTGCCAAAGATGGCAACACTTAGATCTATCCTCCTTTTTATGCCTAGCTAGGGGCGTTAAACGATAGCGCTAGTTGGGACACAACCCAATTTTACTTTTGTTTTTTTGTTTTTACTTCTGTTTAGTAATAAATTTTGCATCTACTTTCTGTTTAGATGTGTTTTCATGTTTTAATTAGTGTTTGTCCCAAGTAGAACCTATAGGATAACCTATGGTGATAGTTAATTTGATTCTGCTGAAAAACAGAAACTTTGCGCTCACGAGAAAAAATTCAATACATCACAGAAACGTGCTTTTGCATTGATTCGTTTTGCTGTAGATCAATAGACAAGTTTCCTAGGACGTCCTGTTTTGGTAGGATTTTTAGAGTTCGATAAGTATTCTAAAGTTATAGATTGCTACAGACTGTTCTATTTTTGACAGATTCTGCTTTTCGTGTGTTGTTTGCTTATTTTGATGCATCTATGGCTAGTATGTAGGGGTATGAACCATAGAGAAGTTGGAATACAGCAGGTTTAATACCAATATAAATAAAAAATGAGTTCATTACAGTACCTTATGTGGTGGTTTTTCTTTCTTGCACTAACGGAGCTTATGAGATTTCCTGTTGAGTTTTGTGTTGTGAAGTTTTCAAGTTTTGGATAAAGATTTGATGGACTATGGAATAAGGAGTGGCAAGAGCCTAAGCTTTGGGATGCCCATGGCACCCCAAGATATTCAAGGATAACCAAAAGCCTAAGCTTGGGGATGCCCCGGAAGGCATCCTCTCTTTCGTCTTCGTCTATCGGTAAGTTTACTTGGAGCTATATTTTTATTCGCCACATGATATGTGTTTTGCTTGGAGCGTCTTGTATGATATTAGTCTTTGCTTGTTAGTTTACCACAATCATCCTTGCTGTACACACCTTTGGTAGAAACCCACTTGATTGGAATTTATTAGAATACTCTATGTGCTTCACTTATATTTTTTGAGCTAGATAGTTTGCTCTATGTGCTTCACTTATATTTTCTAGAGCACGGTGGTGGCTTTATTTTAAAGAAATTGTTGATCTCTCATGCTTCACTTATATCATTTTGAGAGTTCTTTAGAACAGCATGGTATTTGCTATGGTATAAATTTGGTCCTAGAATGATGAGCATCCAAGTTGGGTATAATAAAAAAACTATCATAGAAAGTGCATTAAAAACTATGATCAGTTTGATGCTTGATAATTGTTTTGAGATATAAAGGTGATAATGTTAGAGTCATGCTAGTTGGGTAATTATGAAATTGAGAAATACATGTGTTGAAGTTGGCAAGTCCCGTAGCATGCACCTATGGTAAAAGTTGTGTGACAAATTTGTTGCATGGGGTGCTCTTTTGATTGTCGTCCTTATGACTGGCAGTCGGGGACGAGCGATGGTCTTTTCCTACCAATCTATCCCTCTAGGGGCATGCGTAGTAGTACTTTGCTTCGAGGGCTAATAAACTTTTGCAATAAGTATATGATTTCTTTATGACTAATGTGAGTCCATGGATATACGCACGCTTACCCTTCCACTTTGCTAGCCTCTATTATGCCGTGCAACTTTTGCCGGTATCTCGCACCCATTATTTACCTTCCTCAAAACAGCCACCATACCTACCTGTTATGGCATTTTCATAGCCATTCCGAGATATATTGCCATGCAACTTTCCACTGTTCCATTTATTATGACACATCCCATCATTGTCATATTGCTCTTTGCATGATCATGTAGTTGACATCGTATTTGTGGCAAGGCCACCTTTATAATTTTTCATACATGTCACTCTTGATTCATTGCATATCCCGGTACACGCCGGAGGCATTCACATAGAGTCATATTTTGTTCTAAGTACTGAGTTGTAATTCTTGAGTTGTAAATCAATAAAAGTGTGATGATCCTCATTATTAGCATTGTCCCAAGTGAGGAAAGGATGATGACGGCTATGATTCCCCCCACAAGTCGGGATGAGACTTCGGACTTTATAAAAATAAAAGAGGCCAAAGAAGACCATAAAAAAAGAGGCCAAAGAAGCCCACCAAAAAATGAAAAGAGAGAAAAGAGAGAAGGGACAATGCTACTATCTCTTTTCCAAACTTGCGCTTCAAAGTAGCACCATGATCTTCATGATAGAGAGTCTCCTATGTTGTCACTTTCATATACTAGTGGGAATTTTTCATTATAGAACTTGGCTTGTATATTCTAATGATGGTCTTCCTAGTTCTTCGTGAGCAAGCAAGTTGGATGCACACCCACTTAGTTTCTTTTGTTGAGCTTTCATATATTTATAGCTCTAGTGCATCCGTTGCATGGAAATCCCTACTCACTCACATTGATATCTATTAATGGGCATCTCCATAGCCCGTTGATACGCCTAGTTGATGTGAGACTATCTTCTCCCTTTTTGTCTTCAGAACCACCACCATATACCACCATAGTGCTATGTCCATGGCTTGCTCTCATGTATTGCGTAAGAGTTGAAAAGGATGAAGCACGTTAAAAAGCATGAACCAATTGCTCGGCTCATCATCGGGGTTGTGCATGATGGGAGTATGTTGTGTAATGAAAATGAAGCATGGCCTAACTATATGATTTTCTAGGGATAAGCTTTCTTTGTCTATGCTATTTTGATAAGACATCATTATTTGTTAGTATGCTTCAAGTATTATTATTTTATGTTTTATAAGCTTTTATCTTGAATCATTTGGATGTGAACAATCATGCCACAATAAAGAAAATTACATTGAGAATTATGCTAGGTAGCATTCCACATCAAAAATTCTGTTTTTATCATTTACCTACTCGAGGACGAGCATGAATTAAGCTTGGGGATGCTTGATACGTCTCCAAGGTATCTACAATTTTTGATTGTTCCATGCTATTATATTACCCGTTTTGGATGTTTATGGGCTTTACTTTAGACTTTTATATCATTTTTGGGACTAACCTACTAACCGGAGGCCCAACCCGAATTGCTGTTTTTTTGCCTATATCAGTATTTCGAAGAAAAGGAATATCAAACGGTGTCCAAACGGAATGAAACCTTCGGGAGCAATCTTTTTGGAACAAACGTGATCCAGAGGACTTGGAGTGGAAGTCAAGAAACAAAGGAGGCGGCCATGAGGGTGCCCGACGCGCCCCCTATAGGTGGGCGCACCCCCCACCCTCGTGGGCCCCTCGGGCGTCCACCGACGTACTCCTTCCTCTTACATATACCCATGTACACCGAAAACATTAGAAGCGACCACGAAAAACTATTTCCACTGTCGTAACCTTCTATATTCGCGAGATCCTATCTTGGAGCCTTCGTCGGCGCTCCGCAGGAGGGGGAATCAATCACGGAGGGCCTCTACATCATCTCCAAGGCCTCTCAGATGAGTTGTGAGTAGTTTACCATAGACCTTCGGGTCCATAGTTATTAGCTAGATGGCTTCTTCTTTCTCTTGGAATCTCAATACCAAGTTCTCCTCGATCTTATTGGAGATCTATTCGATGTAACAATTTTTGCGGTGTGTTTGTCGAGATCCGATGAATTGTGGGTTTATGATCAAGTTTATCTATGAGAAATATTTGAATCTCCTCTGAATTCTTTTATGTATGATTAAGTTATCTTTGCAAGTCTCTTCGAATTATCAGTTTGGTTTGGCCTACTAGATTGATCTTTCTTGCAATGGGAGAAGTGCTTAGCTTTGGGTTCAATCTTGCGGTATCCTTTCCCAGTGACAGCAGGGGCACCAAGGCACGTATTGTATTGTTGCCATCGAGGATAAAAAGATGGGGTTTATATCATATTGCATGAGTTTATCCCTCTACATCATGTCATCTTTCTTAATGCGTTACTCTGTTCTTTATGAACTTAATACTCTAGATGCATGCTGGATGGCGGTCGATGTGTGGAGTAATAGTAGTAGATGCAGAATCGTTTCGATCTACTTGTCACGGACGTGATGCCTATATACATGATCATGCCTAGATAATCTCATAATTATTTGCTTTTCTATCAATTGCTCGACAATAATTTGTTCACTCACCGTAATAATTATGCTATCTTGAGAGAAGCCACTAGTGAAACCAATGCCCCCCGGGTCTATATCTTATCATATAAGCTTTCAATCTACTTTTATTTGCATCTTTACTTTTCCAATCTATATTATAAAATACCAAAAATATAGTTACCTTATCATATTATCTCTATCAGACCTCACTTTCGCAAGTGGCCGTGAAGGGATTGACAACCCCTTTATTGCGTTGGTTGCGAGTTCTTGTTTGTTTGTGTAGGTGCGTGGGACTTGTGAGGAGACTCCTACTGGATTGATACCTTGGTTCTCAAAAACTAAGGGAAATACTTACACTACTATTGCTGCATCACCCTTTCCTCTTCAAGGAAAACCAACGCAAGCTCAAGACGTAGCAACGCCAAACCAGTTATTGATCACCAACGATGATTAAATCCTAAGATTAAAGAAGTGGTAAGAAAGGAAATACTAAAGCTCCTTGAGGTAGGTATAATTTATCCCATTGCTGATAGTCAGTAGGTAAGTCCTGTCCATTTTGTCCCTAAGAAGGGAGGTATTACTGTCGTTCCTAATGATAAAGATGAATTGATCCCGCAAAGAATTATTACAGGCTATAGGATGGTAATTGATTTCCGCAAATTTAATAAGGCTACTAAAAAGATCATTACCCTTTACCTCTTATTGTTCAAATGCTAGAAATACTATCCAAACATACACATTTTTGCTTTCTAGATGGTTACTCTGGTTTCTCTCAAATACCTGTGTCAGCGGCTGATCAAGCAAAGACTACTTTTACTTGCCCTTTCGGTACTTTTGCTTATAGACATATGCCTTTTGGTTTATGTATTGCACCTGCTACCTTTCAAATATGCATGATGGCTATATTCTCTGACTTTTGTGAAAAGATTTGTGAGGTATTCATGGATGATTTCTCCATTTATGGATCCTCTTATGATGATTGCTTGAGCAACCTTGAACGAGTTTTGTAGAGATGCGAAGATACTAGTCCTGTTTTGAATTGGGAGAAGTGCCACTCTATGGTTAATGAAGGCATTGTCTTGGGGCATAAAATTTCTAAAAGAGGTATTGAAGTCGATAAAGCTAAAGTTGATGCAATTGAAAAGATGCCGTGTCCCAAGGACATTAAAGGTATAAGAAGTTTCCTTGGTCATGCCTGTTTTTATAGGAGGTTCATTAAGGACTTTTCTAAAATCTCCAGGCCTCTGACTAATTTATTGCAAAAAGATATTCCTTTTGTCTTTGATGATGATTGTGTAGAAGCATTTGAAATACTTAAGAAAGATTTGATTTCTGCACCTATCATTCTGCCACCTGACTGGAATTTACCCTTTGAAATTATGTGTGATGCTAGCGATTATGCTGTAGGTGCTGTTTTAGGACAAAGAGTTGATAAGAAACTAAATGTTATTCAATATGCTAGTAAAACTCTAGATACTGCTTAGAGAAATTATGCTATCACTGAAAAAGAATTTTTAGTAGTTGTATTTGCTTGTGATAAGTTCAGACCTTATATTGTTGACTCTAAAGTAACTATTCACACTAATCGTGGTGCTATTAAATATCTTATGGAAAAGAAAGATGCTAAACCTAGACTTATTAGACGGGTTCTCTTGCTACAAGAATTTGATTAGCATATTATTGATAGAAAGGGAGCTGAGAACCCCGTTGCAGACAACTTGTGTAGGTTAGAGAATGTTCTTGATGACCCACTACCTATTGATGATAGCTTTCCTGATGAACAATTAGCTATCATAAATGCTTCTCGTACTGCTCCATGGTATGCTGATTATGCTAATTATATTATTGCTAAATTTATACCACCTAGTTTCACATACCAGCAAAAGAAAAAGTTATTTTATGATTTAAGACATTACTTCTGGGATGACCCACACCTTTATAAAGAAGTAGTAGATGGTGTTATTAGACGTTGTGTACCTGAGCATGAACAAGAACAGATCCTATGCAAGTGTCACTCCGAGGCATATGGAGGACACCACACTGGAGATAGAACTGCACATAAGGTATTGCAGTCCGGTTTTTATTGGCCTACTCTCTTCAAAGATGCCAGTAAGTTTGTTTGTCTTGTGATGAATGTCAAAGAATTGGTAATATTAGTAGACGTCAAGAAATGCCTATGAATTATTCTCTTGTTATTGAGCCATTTGATGTTTGGGGCTTTGATTATATGGGACCTTTTCCTGCCTCTAATGGATATACACATATTTTAGTTGCTGTTGATTACGTTACTAAGTGGGTAGAAGCTATTTCAACTAGTAGTGCTGATCAGAACACCTCTATTAAGATGCTTAAAGAAGTTATTTTTCCGAGGTTTGAAGTCCCTAGATACTTAATGACTTATGGTGGTTCACATTTTATTCATGGTGCTTTCCGTAAAATGCTTGCTAAGTATGATGTTAATCATAGAATTGCATCTCCATATCACCTAGAGTCTAGTGGTCAAGTAGAGTTGAGTAACAGAGAGCTCAAATTAATTTTGCAAAAGACTGTCAATAGATCTAGAAAGAATTGGTCCAAGAAACTTGATGATGCATTATGGGCTTAAAGAACTGCATATAAAAATCCTATGGGTATGTCTCCGTACAAATGGTTTATGGAAAAGCATGTCACTTACCTCTTGAACTTGAACATAAGGCATATTGGGCTATCAAAGAGCTCAATTATGATTTCTAACTTGCTGGTGAGAAGAGGTTATTTGATATTAGCTCACTTGATGAATGGAGAACCCAAGGCTATGAGAATGCCTAGCTGTTTAAAGAAAAAGTTAAAAGATGGCATGACAAAAGGATACAAAAGCGTGAGTTTAATGTAGGTGATTATGTTTTACTTTTCAACTCTCGTTTAAGATTTTTTGCCTGAAAACTTCTCTCTAGATGGGAAGGCCCTTACGTTATCGAGGAGGTCTATCGTTCCGGTGCCATAAAAATCAATAACTTTGAAGGCACAAATCCGAAGGTGGTGAACGGTCAAAGAATCAAACATTATATCTCAGGTAATCCTATAAATGTTGAAACTAATATTATTGACACTATAACCCCGGAGGAATACATAAGGGACACTTTCCAGAATGTTTCAGACTCCGAAAAGGAATAGGTATGTGGTACGGTAAGTAAACCGACTCCAAAATAGTTCTAATAGCAATTTTTCTCCGTTTTGGAATATTTTAGAAAATAGGAAAATAAGAAGTAGTCCGGGAAGGACACGAGGCGTCCACGAGGGTGGTGGGTGCACTCTACCCTATTGGGCACGCCCCCTGCCTCGTGGGCACCTCGTGTGCTCTCCGGACTCCGTTTTTTGGCACGATACTTATTTCAGTTGGTAAAAATTCATTATATAATCTCCTGAAGGTTTTGGCCAGCGTATCACGCAAATATCCTTTGTCTTTGTTTCGAGCGGTTTTCTGTCAGATTGGTCAAGGCCAGGCATCATGAGGTCACCCTCCTCCAACAACGAAGACAAGGATGCTTGGCTATTGAAGATAGAGCTGAAGAGAGAAGAACCCGAGGAGATCAACAAGGATGATGGGATCAAGAAGGCCATGGAGGATCAAGCTCCGACGGCAGAAGAATAAAACATCCTTCAACCTCTTCCTAACCTCTTTACTCCAACTGAGATTGAAGCTTTCAAGATGATTGAGTTAGCTCACATACAAAACAAGTATCTCACCTAGGAAAATATTTTGTTGAAGGATCATATTGTCGCACTCAAGGGCATTATCCACAAATTGGAGGAGCTTTTACGCTCGATGTGAGACTATCCACCGTCATCATCACCACCTTCATCACCTCTGATGACATAGTCACATGGGTATGGGCACTCCCCTTGGCAACATCCAAGCTTGGGGGAGTTGCCCCGGTATCGTATCACCATCACACTCCTATCTTTACCGTTTTTCTTAGTTCGATCCTTTTGGTAATATCATGATCTACTAGAATTAGTTTTGAGTTTTGCTTTGTGATCCCTCTATGTAATCGAGTCCGTGAGATATATAATAAAGATTAGTGTTGAGTCAAGGGCTTTGCTATCTTGCTACGATCTTGAGAAAATAGAAAGAACAAAAAGAAAGAAAAGATACCATGTTGATCTTATGGATAGTAATGACTTCACACATAAAGAGTATGAGGCATAAAAGTTGTTGAGAGTTGGCAAACATAGTTTTGGTCATCGTTGCAATTAATAGGAAGTAATAAAGAAGGAGAGCTTCTCACATATAGATATACTATCTTGGACATCTCTTATGATTGTGAGCACTCATTAAAGTATGACATGCTAAAGAGTTGATGTTGGACAAGGAAGACAATGTGATGGATTTTGTTTTCTCACATCTTATTTAAAGTATATTGTCATGGATCGTCCAACATGTTGAGCTTGCCTTTCCCCCTCATGCTAGCCAAATTCCTTGCACCAAGTAGAGATACTACTTGTGCTTCCAAACATCCTTAAACCCAGTTTTGCCATGAGAGTCCACGATATCTACCTATGGATTGAGTAAGATCCTTCAAGTAAGTTGCCATGTTGCAAGCAATAAAAATTGCTCTCTAAATATGTATGACTTATTAGTGCAGAGAAAATAAGCTTTATACAATCTTGTGATATGGAAATAATAAAAGCGACAGACTGTATAATAAAGGTTCATATCACAAGTGGCAATATAAAGTGACATTCTTTTGCATTAAGATTTTGTGCATCCTACCAAAAAGCACATGACAACATCTGCTTCCCTCTGCGAAGGGCCTATCTTTTACTTTATGCAAGAGTCAAGGTGATCTTCACCTTTCCCTTTTTATTTTATCCTTTGGCAAGCACCTCGTGTTGGAAAGATCCTGATATATATATCCAATTGGATGTAAGTTAGCATGAACTATTATTGTTGACATTACCCTTGAGGTAAAAGGTTGGGAGGCAACACTATAAGATCCTATCTTTCTCTGTGTCTGATTAAAGCTCCATAACCATAAGTATTGCGTGAGTGTTAACAATTGTGAAAGACTAAATGATAGTTGAGTATGTGGATTTGCTGAAAAGCTCTTATGTTGACTCTTTCCTATGTTATGATAAATTGGAATTGCTTCAATGACTGAGATTATAGTTTCTTAGTTCTCAATGATGTTTCTGATTCATACTTGACATTGTGAATAGATTGCTACTTGAGCATAAGAAATTATATGACAATATATATATATATATATATATATATATATTGTTGTTGTTGTTATAAGAATGATCATGATGCCCTCATGTCCGTATTTTATTTTTATCGACACCTCTATCTCTAAACATGTGGACATATTTTTCGATATCGGCTTCTGCTTGAGGACAAGCGAGGTCTAAGCTTGGGGTAGTTGATACGTCCATTATGCATCATGCTTTTATATAAATATTTATTGCATTATTGGCTGTTATTTCACATTATATCACAATACTTATGGCTATTCTCTCTTATTTTACAAGGTTTACGTGAAGAGGGGGAATGTCGGCAGCTGGGATTCTGGGCTCAAAAGGAGCTAATATTGAAGACCTATTCTGCACAACTCCAAAAGTCCTAAAACTCCACGAAAGTCATTTTGGGAATTAATAAAAAATATCTAGCGGAAGAAACACCTGAGTGGGGCCACCCACCACCCACGAGGGTGGAGTGCGCGCCCTACCCCCCTGGGCGCGCCCCCCTGCCTCGTGGGCCACCTGGCAGCCCTCTGGTACCCATCTTCTTCTATATGAAGTCTTTTACCCTGAAAAAAATCATAAGCAAGATTATGGGACGAAACTCCGCCACCATGAGGCGAAACCTTGGCGGGACCAATCTAGGGCTCCGGTGGAGCTGTTCTGCCGGGGAAACTTCCCTTCGGGAGGGGGAAATCATCACCATCATCATCACCAACGATCCTCTCATCGGGAGGGGGTCAATCTCCATCAACATCTTCACCAGCACCGTCTCGTCTCAAACCCTAGTTCATCTCTTGTATCAAATTTTTGTACCAAAGCCTCAGATTGGTACACGTGGGTTTCTAGTAGTGTTGATTAGTCCTTGTAGTTGATGCTAGTTGGTTTATTCGGTGGAAGATCATATGTTCAGATCCTTAATGCATATTAATACCCCTCTGATTATGAACATGAATAAGCTTTGTGAGTAGTTACGTTTGTTCCTGAGGACATGGGTGAAGTCTTGCTATTAGTAGTCATGTGAATTTGGTATTCGTTCGATATTTTGATGAGATGTATGTTGTCTCTCCTCTAGTGGTGTTATGTGAACGTCGACTACATGACACTTCACCATTGTTTTGGGCCTAGAGGAAGGGATTGTGAAGTAATAAGTAGATGATGGGTTGCTAGAGTGACAGAAGCTTAAACCCTAGTTTATGAGTTGCTTCGTAAGGGGCTGATTTGGATCCATATGTTTCATGTTGTGGTTAGGTTTACCTTAATACTTCTTTTGTAGTTGCGGATGCTTACAATAGGCGTTAATCATAAGTGGGATGCTTGTCCAAGAAAGGGTAGTACCGAAGCACCGGTCCACCCACATATCAAATTATCAAAGTAACGAACGCGAATCAATGAGCGTGATGAAAACTAGCTTGACAAAAATTCCCATGTGTCCTCGGGAGAACTTTTCTCGTTATAAGACTTTGTCCAAGCTTGTCCTTTGCTAGAAAAAGGATTGGGCCACCTTGCTGCACCTTATTTACTTTCACTACTTGTTACCCGTTACAAATTATCTTATCACAAAACTATCTCTTACCTACAATTTCAGTGCTTGCAGAGAATACCTTACTGAGAACCGCTTGTTATTTCCTTCTGTTCCTCGTTGGGTTCGACACTCTTACTTATCGAAAGGACTAAGATAGATCCCCTGGCCTTCAACCCATACGCAGATCAAATTCTTACAACTATCATGGTGACGGGTACTGCGATGCACCACCCTTTGACCTGGGCATAGATGATGATGCTGGGCCTGCTGGAGCACTTGCTCCAGCAGCACAAACAGGGGAAGCCAACGTGGTTGTCATAGATGAGGATGAGTTGGACCCAGCAACAGTGAATGAAGGATGCGTTGTTGCTGATGCTGGCAAGGGATTAGCTCACCAGCCAGATGTTGGATCACCAGGCAGCTACCATACCCCGGTATGCGGAGAACCAGCAGTTGGCATGAGGAGTTCTTTAGGACCACCTGTTGCACGAAGACAGAGGAGGGTAATAAGGCCTGGAGCATCTCAAAGGTCTCCATTCGTAGATTACAACAAAAAGAAGACCTTCAACTCCAATGAGGCAGTCATCAAGCTTTACGCTGCCATTGTGCATTGGGTCAGGCATATACCAGGAGGAGATGATGAAAATACCATGCAAGCCAACTCCCCACAGCCTATATACATATCTTTTTCAGTTGCACAGTACCACCCACTTAGTTGCACATCAAGCAGAGCATGTTGCACAGAACAGTGCTTTAAATTGCACACTCTTGTTTTTTTAATACACGTTTTTTCTTTCTTTATGTGACCCTTCAAGCTAACTTTGTCTGTCATTTCTTGAAAAAAATGCAACCCTGAGATAATCAGGTAAGGTAATTTCTACATTTCTTTGAAGGAGTTAGTTGATTCCATGAAGCCAAAGCAGTGGCTTTCAAAAATTGTTATTGAGACTAGAATCATACACATCATGGATAACTTACCAGAAGGGTCAAAGAAAGTCGTTGTGACACTGAGGTTTTCTGTAAGTTTTTCAAAAACTTTATACCCTCTTCCTTTTTTTGTACCCCTTTTGACTAACCAGGGAGTTTTTAAATATAGAAATGAGTTTGAGGCATCTTTATAATTTCTTCAGATCAACTTACAACAGGGGATCTACAATGTGAATGAGATAAACAAGAATTTTGAATACAAGAACCGTCTCGACAAGAAAGATTTGGTGAGTGTTGTGCCCACATGATCCATCTCATATTTGGCACTCACATCATGTTCATTTGCACAAGACACATGTATTAGTTGGAAAATACCTTCTGCCAACCTGTTTCAAATTTCACATCTCATTTTTGTAGTGTTTTTTCTTACCTACAGCAAGTATCTGTGTCTGAATCGTTCACGCGTGCAGGTCATGCTACCAGTGCTTGAGTGCGATAATCTAAACGACCACGACGGAGGCAGGCATTATTGGGTCTTCAACATCAACTTGAGGGACATACGTTTCGAAGTCCTTGATTCAAATAGGTAGCTAGAAGACATTGAGTTGATGAACACTGCCTCTACGATCGCGGGGGCTGTACGCCAGCTATGGAGGAAGCATTACCCAAAGCAGAGCATTGAGCACTTCCAGATTATTGACATCGGCATATCGAAGTAGCTTGACAAGTAAGACAAGAAGCATTACATTCTTCTCTATTTTTTTCAATCAATCTGTAGTCTTTTAAAATTTCCTACATGTACAATCTTTAGTTTGCAATCTGTTTTTCATTTTTATGACTTTCTCATGGATCATATAGCCAGTTGCACAGTTGAACATTAGTAGTTGCACAGTGCCACATAATTAGTTGCACAGTGCCACATAAGTAGTTGCACAGTGACACATAATTGATTGCACAGTGGCATAGGGTACATTGTATTATTGGTTTAAAAAGCCTCCAACAATTTTTCTTTTTCCCCACTGCAACAATGAGTGTGGTCTGTTCGCACTGCTTAACGCCACTGTGTGGAACGGGAGCCTACTGCCCAACTATGAGCCCAAGGAAGTACTCAACATCAGGAAGAAGCTGACATATGATTAGGTCACCAGCACGCACAACTCCGCCCCGTGGAGCAAGTTGCTGAGATACGAAAAGGACTAGGTCAGTACTCTTTTTTATTCTTTGCCCTTTTTTCGATGCCTTGCTGGTTTGCACACTTTTTAGAAACATTTTGTAGTTTCATATTAGTAGTAATTCTGTTGCAACTCAATGTCATCACTTTTGTTAACACATTACGAGAACTGGGCATACAATTGTTCGACAACTAAATATTAAACGAGTTGCCAACAAAAGGCACAAATAGCAACCATTTTTACAAAGTGCATTAACTAATACAAAGTGCATTTTTACAAAGTCCACTTTTGGCCCCTAAATTGCTCAAAAATCATCATTCTTTTTCCTTTTCCCTTTTTTGATAGAAACGATACAATAGAATCACATCAGCCTGAGTGGACACACACCAGCAGTGTGCTTTGTAGATTGGCTGTGGCTGCATTTATTTTTCTTCTTTGGGTGTAGCTCCAGCGCCGATTTGTATCGTCGACTCTTTGCCCTACCCTTTGTAGTAGACCTTGAAGGATCCCTAGGCACAAAATCATCATAGGCTTGTGCCGGGGATGCAGCCTCCAACGGGGCAGGACCATCACGAGCTTGTATTTGATCACCTGTGGAATAATCATATAAAAAGTTTAGTTTTGTTTTCACGCAACCATGACTGATGTTCTTTGCAACCACATAGCTTATGTTGTGCAACTAACTGGTTGTTGTGTGCAAATTAAGTTTAAAAGAAAACCTGTAATAGCACGGCCCGTCATGGCACTTGGATGGTAATCACCTGTAGCCAGAACAGGAAAAAGCAAGTTAGTTGTTTGTCTTGATGCTCCAACTAACAGAGCGCGCGCAACTGGGTAGTCTGTTCTGTGCAACTGGGCACCATGGTGTGCACAACTGAAATCACGCACACACTTGCTTGGGTAGTTGGGGCAAGTAATTACCTGGATGACGAGCCCCCTGAGTACTCCCTGTAGGGCCATTGGGAGTAGCACGTGGGGCACTGCTTGTTGGGCCTGGCAGGGGAGGAGATGGAGGACCATGCTATGTAGGGCCTGGAGGTGGAGGAGGTCCTCGAGGGTTGCCATCAACTATAGTCAGAACAGGAAACACCAGTTAGTTGTTTATCTTGATGCTCGAACTAACATAGCGTGTGCAACTAGGTAGCATGTTTTGTTCAACTGGGCACCATGATGTGTGCAACTGAAATCACACACCTAGTTAGATGGGGTGTTGGGCAGGTAATTACCTAGATGATGTGGCCCATGAGTACTCCCTGTAGGGCCATTGGGAGGAGCACACGGGCCATTGCTTGTTGGGCCAGGCGGGGGAGGAGGTCGCGGAGCATGCCATGTAGGGCCTGGGCCTGGAGGTGGAGGAACTCCTCGAGGGTTGCCATTATCTGATGGCCCCTTAGCAGCAGCCGGTTTTTTCTTTTTCTTGGACTTGTTCAGGTGGCCGATCTCGGTTCTTGCTCCGCGCATATGCTTGTATACAATAGCTTGTGCTGCATCAGAACCACTCACAAACTTTGCTAGTTTTTGAAAATCGTATATCATGTTCCTCTCCCTTATCTGCTTCTTTGATTAAGGAGGCATTTCATCCAGTTGCTCATACCCAGTCCCTGGTGCACTTGGTACATTAATAGGTGTCCACCGTCTTAGCAGGTACCTTTCCGGTATGACATCAACTCCAATATGGGTGAACACCTTGAGGATGTGGCAACAGAGGATGCCGTCCTTGTCCATTTTACAGCACTCACACAAATAGGAACCCTCCTCCACCCGTGCCTGCACCAAGTAGTTTCGAGAACCATATTTGGCAACAAATTCCTTGTTCGGTCTGAGCTCAAAAATATCAGCACCAACTTGGAACACATTATAACGTCCAATCAGCTCAAACTCTTCTCTGAACTTGCACTAAAGGTCCCTAGTGTAGGTTTCATAAGCTTGCTTCTCTATTGGGAAGTTGGACCACATCTCAATCTCAAGGTGTTGTGTCCTGTAATCATTGTAGCCTTCCTTGGCAAGGATGTGGTTCTGAATATTTTCATATTGCTTGACGAAGTTCAACATCGAGTTGTGTGGGTTCACATATCTTTTTAGGACGATGTTGAACCTCTCATTACGCTGTGTAGACTGCAGGAAGGGGAAGAACCTATGTTTGAAGTAGCATGGCACCCAAGTTGACATGTATTCGTACATCTTCTCAAAGTGTATGTGTGTCATAGCCTCGTACTTCATCATTAACCCAGCCCAATTCTGTTCAAACTTGTCTGGAGTGAAGCTGAAGTCAACATAGTAGTTGAAATCATTAGAGAGCCCTAGATTCTGACACGACAGCCAACCAACCTTTTCCTGTGCCTTCTTCATGATGTGCCATCGACAATATCGATGCACGGTGGTTGGAAAGATGCTTTGTATTGACTGCCTCATTGCACCATCCTGATCAGTTATGAAGTTGTCATGAGGTTTGCCACCCATAGCCTCTAGGAATGCTTGGAAGACCCAATCAAAGCTCGATGCCAACTCCTTCCTCACAAACTGGCAACCGAGCATGAAAGATTGGCCATGTTGGTTTATTCCAATGAAGGGTGCGAACGACATATTATACATGTTGGTCATGTAGGTAGTGTCAAACGATATGCAATCGTATTACGCCTCAGCCTAAGCTTTTCGAGCTAAGCCATCCACCCAAAATATGTTGACAACTATGTCATCTTCATCATATTTTATCTTATAGAAGAAGTCTGGATCGGTTTTCTGTATATCCTTGAAGTGCACAATTGTCTCAATCATGTCACCCTCCTTTGTGTCATCTCTATGGAAACTTGTACACACATTTGTTATTGCCTTTGGTCCGAACGGCACCATCATCTTAGATCCGTAGAACTCTGCCATTATATGCATCATACGTCTTGCATAATACAGAAACAAAACAATATATCCTTTTTTAGTCGCACAAATGCGCACATCCAGCTGCACAGTAATAGGACATGTGTTGGCACAGAAGATAATTGCAGGAAATGGACACCTAGTTGCACCTTTTTAAAAACACTTTACGTTTTGCATACAGGACATTGTGTAGTTGCACACTGAAGGTAATCTAGTTGCACAACAAGCACCAAAGTGATATAGAAATAGCATGGGAAGTTGGACACCAGTTGCATAGTTAAGACATTTCAGTTGCACAGGAGTACCATAACAGTTGCACACTAGACTGCCTAGAGGGAAACTTATTTCTGTAAGGGATATAGAAACACACCTGTAGTCAAGTTGCAATTATACAAGATGCGCAAAAACTCCTTTTCATCAGGTGAGATGCCTTGGTGGGATCTCAAGTATTTAGACAACGAAGGTTTGTTCACCAGCGGATGATTGTGGTCACAAACAAAGTGCGTCACCTCCCATCGCCCATCTATCAGCTTCACCAACATTTTTGCCTTGCATTGAGTCTGCTTTATTGTCTCGCGTTTCCGTTTCTTCTTCTTCTTACTAGGACCAGCCTCCTCTTCAGCAAAGATTGGAGGTTCATCTTCCATTTCCTCATCACTGTCAACAGGTTTTGGATCTGGAATAGGGTCCAGGACAGGAGGATCCTTAGCTCCTCCATCATCTGCTTTGGGCTTCTTGAACTTGTTGCAGCAAAACTGCTATTTTACCAATACATTGGTGTGAGGTGTCCGCCTAGAGGTGTTCATCTTGACAGAGAAACCCATCCGTAGGGCGTAGCTGTTGTAGTGATCCTTAGAAATTTGAAGGTTGTCAAACCTCATGCCAACATAGGGTTCCATAGGTTGAGAACTAGCCTCATCCTCTCCTTCTTCTCTGTGCACAACTCCGTCAACAGCCCCAGTCCTAGCTCAGTCCTGGTTGGACCAGGAACATTTGCCGCGGTTCCCGTGTCATCAAGAATATGGCTCTCTGACTGGAAAGACACCACTACATGGGCACCATGGGTTGATGATTGTCCTACCACATTGTCATGGCCCATAGGGTTACCACCACGACTTGCCTCCGTGTAGTAAACAGATTGCCCATTTTCTGTCCAATTTCCTTGTGGTATGTTGGGTTGCTGCTAATCCATATCATGAGGAAGCTCACTAAGATCAGGAGGCAACTCATTGAGATCAAGCATTTTTTCCTTTTTTCGATGCTACCACACACTCCCTGCACATAAAAAAAGAAGAAAGTGATGTCATTAGTTGTTAACCACGAAAGAGTGTTTCAAACAACCTAAAAACTTAGTAAATAGGCAGTTGCACACCATTACGACAATCTTAGTTGCAAAAGTTACATGACTATAGGAGAATCTTTATTATAACAGTCATGCATTTTTTTGTTTGCACAGAGTTGTTATGTTAGTTGCATAGTTTGCAGTAAATAGCTGGCAAGAACATGACTTCTTTTTACTACAGAGTTTTCGGACTTTTTTCCTCTGTTTGTTGCAATGATCTGCGGGTTTTCTGTTTGGCAAGGAGCTTTTTCCGATTTTTCTGCACATAATTTGGACATAATTTGATGCTACATTTGAGACAGAAAATCCTGGTGAAAGAAGAAAGAAGAATTAGATGACAGATTATAGTTATATGTTTTCATCGTCTATGTTTTTTACTTCTAGTATATTGAACATATTTTTACACTATAGCTTTGCAATAGGTGTGGGACCAGAATATATGTGTGGGACAAGATTATATGCATGACTATTTTAATATCATTTGTGGCTTCATTAGCCATGGAAAAAAGTTCTTGTGTTTTTGCTGTCGTACTACAAATTTCTGGTTATCGCTAGAATAGATGTCTCAGTTGCGAGGATGCACTACAAAACAAAGACACGTCCGTGACATGTTGGGCCGAACGAAATTTTTTCCTGTCATACTTATGACACTTCTATCACGATAATTGTGACAAAACCAGGTATCATCATAGATGTGGTGGGCTCCTACTTCTATGACAAAAAATCATGACAGAAAATG
The DNA here is from genome assembly GCF_002162155.2 of Triticum dicoccoides. Classification (NCBI taxonomy): domain Eukaryota; kingdom Viridiplantae; phylum Streptophyta; class Magnoliopsida; order Poales; family Poaceae; genus Triticum; species Triticum dicoccoides. The sequence goes on from NC_041385.1 coordinate 554,581,361, forward strand.
GGCTTTTCGTCCTGGGTGGGACGGAGACGCAACTGCGTGACATTCTTTGGTCCGTCCATGATGGAAAAAACCGTGGTAGAAGCGAGGGCGAGGAAAATTTTGGGGAGTTCCCGGTTACGGTGGGTGGTCGGGGGGCGAGCGATGCGCGTTTCTCTCGTACCGTACGCGCATGGGTGCGAGGCGTTGGGTTCTAACTGAACCTGAGTGAGGCGTTGCCTAACTGAACCCGAGCGATTGCACTGCAGGCTATGCGTTACTGAACCTGAGCGATCGAGCGATTCCTTCGGTACTGCTGCTAATTGAAGCCGATCGATGCTGCCTCTAGATGAACAGTGAGCATTGCTAGGGGGTTTGGATGAACAGTGAGCGTTGCTGGGGGCTTTGGATGAACAATTCCCAGTGGGGGTGGATGAACAGGACCCCGTGATTGCCTCTGGATGAACAGGACCCCGATTGATCAAGTCGGTTGGGGCTGGATGAACAGGACCACGTGGAGGGCTGGATGAACAGGACGACCCCGTGCAGGGTTGGTTGAACAGTAGATAATGGAGGGCTGGATGAACAGGACCCCGTGGAGTGGTGGTTGAACAGGAGCCCGTGGAGAGGGTTGGTTGAACAGTAGCCGGTGGAGTAACGTGCGGTGGAGGCTGATGAACAGGAGCCCGTGGATGAACAGTCGCGGGTGGATGAACAATAGCCCATGGAGGCTGGAGGAGGTCGATGGTGGAGATGAACAGTATCCTGTGGAGTCCCATTTTGCGGTACGCCACACCCCTCCCGATGAACATGACCCTCATTTCGACCGTAGCGCTCCAACACAAGTCCGTTTCCTCCGTTTTGCGGTAGCCACACCCCTCCCGATCAAGAGGACCCCGTTTCGACTATAGGAGGTCCAACACAAGTCTGTTTCCTCCGTTTTGCGGTACGCCACACCCCTCTCGATGAATAGGATCCCGTTTCGAACATGACCGGTCGAACACAAGGCCGTTTCCTCCGTTCTGCGGTACGGCATGCCTCGTTTCCATCAGCTGTTCCGTCCAAGCCGGTTGGCTCCCACATGTTCCGTTGCCTCCCCATGAACACAACGCATTCAGTTGCCTCCCCATGCACACGACGACGACACAACTTCTCCGTTCCGACCCAGCCATGTACACGAGACCTGGCCGTACGTATGCGCGAGTAGGCCTTCGAGACCCCGCCCGTATGTACGTACATGGCCATATTTACTTTCTTGCACCCTGGCCACTATACGTACGTGCACATTCTATGTGCGCGCCTCTACTATGACACGTGCGTGCCTCTACATCGACCAGTCTGTATGTACACGTTCGCGACCAGAATGACAACGCTACATACGCTTCGACCAGGTGGGACCCGACTATCAGGCACTTCCTTGCATGTGAAGATGTAGCTGGTGGATCCCAACAGTCAGGGGGGCGAATCGTTTTTTTGCCCGGACGCACTTCCTTGCGTGCGAAGATGTAGCTGGTGGGTCCCAGCAGTCAGGCGGGCGAATCGTTTTTTTGCCCGGACGCACTTCCTTGTGTGCGAAGATGTAGCTGGTGGGTCCCAACAGTCAGGATGGAATCGTTTTTTTGCAAAATATGGTGGCCCGTCCGGTGGGTCCCCGCTGTTAGGTGGAGGAATAATTATTTTGCACGTAATAAGGAGGCACTTCCTTGCAGTTGCCATGGACCCAACCGTCAGCCTCTCCACGTACAGTACTCTTTCGATGGAAGTCGGTCATTGACCACGTTAACCACGCCGCGCTGAGAGCACCAGGGCGGTGGTCGGCAGCGAGGCCTAGGAAGAGGACAACGCGGAGCCGGGGAAGACGCGGCAGTGGAAGCCCGCCCGGAGAGGAGTACGAGGGTTCACTGGTACGACTGTGGTGTGAGGCTGCCATCACCGCAGAATAACAAGGGGTGTGGGTGAGTAGAGGGATGGCCTGGCCAGCGGTGGGAGTAGTAGGGGGCGGTGAGTCCTCCGCGGCATCACAACCGGCTACGGGAGGCTTGAGCACGCGGCACGATCGGCGCTGTTGTGGGCGGCTGGAGCAAGAAGACCAGAGGTTGAAGAAGCACTACGGCCGTTGGATGGACATCGTACGGTCACTGCAGCTAGAATCATTTATATTGACTAAGTTGACAAAGCCCTTGGTACGCGTCAACTTAGTAGGCCCACAGGTCAGCCTCCGAAATGGTGCACCCCAGATGCCAGGGGGAGGAATCATTTTTTGGGCAGCTGAAGCAAGAATATCCGAGATTGAAGAATAAGCACGACATCGATTGGATGAACATCCAACGGCCATAGCTGATAGAACCGTGTGTGGTTGACAAAGCCTTGCATACGCGTCAACTTAGTTTTTTTAGGGGACGCGTCAACTTCGAAGGCCCACTAGTGTGTGGTAGAGAACATATAGCCCATTTGCGATTTGTAAGAATATACAACCCATTTTGTAATTCTAATGGAATTTACTACAACCCATTTATAGTTTGTTAAAAGTACAACCGAACTTCTAGGTAGGACAACGATTAATAATTTCAACCAACCGCTCAAAATAGAATTCAAAAAAATTCCCAGATTTTGATGGGATCCGAAATATTTTTATCCGAAATTACTAGTCAGATTAAATATAATTTGAAAATAAAGTTGTATTACGTTAAAATCCAATGAAATATTGCTCGTGCAACAAGTAATGAAATTAAAATTTTCAAATTTCAAAAATAATATATTTTTTAATCAAAATTACACGTTTGGTGCATTTTTTATAGTTACTGCCCAGTTATTATAATTACATCCCATTTATTATTTCTTAAACTCCATTTTCTTGTTAAGCCTAATGCATACCTCCTAGGAAAGTTTGCAGCCCAGCGGGGCGGAGAATAACAAGTTGACCCGGATATGGTGTACAACTGTCGGCCCAGTTGCATTGCTGATGTTGAAAAAAGGCCTGTTTAGTACAGTACAACCTAACATCGCTACTCAACCAACATTCAGCGACGCCGGAAAGGCCCAAACAAGGCATCTATATAACTTTTTGAAGTCACTGAGCTCAATTAATAACTTAAGAAAAAAGTTAGATTACAGTGGAACCTAATTAAAAGTTGTCACAAGCAAAGAAATAATTCAACTGGTCCCACTTGTGCGTGTGTGCGTACGCGCGCGCGTGTGTGTGTGTGTGTGTGTGTGAGAGAGAGAGAGAGAGAGGCCCATCGGTCGATGCTCATAAATACATCTTTCAGCCATATGCATTGTTGATGCTCAGTAAAAACTTATATAGTTGACACAATCATATAGAACATCATAGCACACTGAACTTGCATACAAAAATTTCACGCAGGCGGCACAATCAGGATGGAAGCAGTGGATCGCTACGGGTAGGGCTATGTTGAAACCAACGAACTCATACATAACGGTTCATCGTCTTTATCAATGACGGAGAAATATCTTGAATGCTATGCAAAGAAAACAGACAGACAACACAATAAGTTTTGCTAGCACATTAAGTTGACGTACAACCCTTTCTAAAAAAAGTTCAGGTACAACATTAGAACATGTCACAATCAAATGTACTAGCACATCAGTGCTTCACACCCATAGCTCGGATTTAACTAGTATCTGACAAGATTCAGTTGTTACCTCAAATTAGAGCACATCCAGGAAGCCAACCCTGCCTCTTCTCCCAAAGAAGCAGTGGCCTCCGCCCCATGATGGAGTAGGCCCTGTGCCATCCATCGTTCCGAGCAACACAGGGAAAGTCTAACGTTGACTCCTGTAATGGACATCATCAACGGACCCTGGCACCAGTGGCAGCGGCAGGACTTCGATTGATGGATTGACCACTTCTTCGACATGTACGAACACTCTATGCAGGTACATCCCTAACATGGTCCACGGCGGCCTTGGTGGCCATGAATAGTACAACCCCAGTTTCTGCACTGGTATCTCAATAGCAATCACCTTCGGTATGGTGGACGGCTTCTTCCTCCATGCCATAACCATCAAAGCCCACCTGTCTGGAGGAACAAACATACTTACGAGCACACCTCCAAGGTCGTTGATAAGCTCATTCATGGACTCGCCGTTCCAAGCACGTCGAGGCATGTCGTGGAAGGTAAGCTTTGTTAAAAACTCAGGCGTAGAGGGCACCGAGCCCCATCCTGGGTGCCACCAATCAAAGCTCACCAGCGCACCATCGCAGAACAAACACTAGGAAGATTTGAACACACGAGTGCAGTCGAAAGTTGTCCGGAACCTAACGAAGAAATCAGCCGGTACCGGACAGACTTCGACGAGCAAGTCACTTATTTGGATGCCGCGTGCAATGCCAAGAGCTTTGACAAGGTCGTCCGGCGAGACGGGAGGCCGGTCGCCGTTGATGGTTACCATCAGCACTTTGCCGGCAAACTGGTCGTCAAGCGCCGCCATGCCACTGTTGAGCGACAGCACACAGCGACCGAAGGCAGGACGGACCTCAGGATCTCCGGCTCGGAGATCCGCGTTGACCGGTGACATGATAGTGCACTTGAGTACATGGAGTATAGTAGGGGGATTTGGGGGAACTGGAATAGGAATCGAGATTCCATAGGTGAGGGAGGGGCGGGAGATTGGGGATGAAAAGGTAGCGTGAATTTCGAACACGCGCCAATATGCTCTAGGTGCGCAAGCGCACGAAAACACCGGTGGCGCCCACATGTCGGCCTAAGAGTCCTTATTCTTTCTTTTCTGGAGAGCCCGGCCTTTTTTTGAGGATCTTTTGAGAGCCCGACCTGAGAGTCATAATTGACCTGTTTGGTATTGCGTTACTACTTGGCCCATATTCAACGACACCTCACTGGCCCAAACAAGTGTACATCATCGAAAAGACATTGAGCTTAAATTATATAACTTGAAAAGAGGAGATGTACTATAAACACTAGAGAATGGTGATGCCCTCATTTAGCCCACCAGTAGTTTGAGACAATAAACAGTTCGAAACAACGATATATACAACATTCAAACACTGACTAGTGACTACTACTGACATAAACAACAAGACATGATAGTTCATAAGAAGTCTTGCTACACCACCAAAATGCACCCATCTGCAGTGCTCAGACTCTCGTGATCCAGACGAGAATGACATTCTAAACAGAGCAACTATTACATAGTAAGAGTGACATAGACGAGGATGACCAAATGACAAGGAATATGCATAACAAAAGAAAGAACTACCCATCCAGAACAAGAAGCAAAGACAACAAATTCATTCGAAGAGATAATCCAACACCATCATAATTTGCAGCCCCGCTTCAGTGACCAGTGACCCGGAGACACCAGTACTCCACCCTTTCGACGCAACAGCCCAATTACCTATCAACCTGAAGGCTTGAACCACATCACTACCTGTCGTAATTGAGACATCCAAGGATCAAAGTTAATTTGGATGCCTTTGTCATTCTCACCTTCTTTTGGCTGCAAGCTGTATCGTTGACAATCAGGGGAGTTTGCTCCCGAACTCCTATGGCTTGCCGTGTAGACACAGTTTTCCATAGCAAATAGAGCCTCTCTGCCATCAAGGTCCTTGCCAACGGTGATCTCCTGGTTAATCGGATAATTGAGTCCGAGAAACATAGAGTGTGAACCAAGGTTGTTTACCCGCCTCCAACTAAAAAATCCTGAAGGCCCCAACAAGTTGGTATCCTGCTCATAGATATAACATCCACTATCCGAATACTCACGTATTTCACGGTGCTTGTATACAGTGGGGTTTTTGCAATATAACTTTTCTGGCTCATGTGTTCGAATGATCATCAGTCTTTTGCCATCGTCTGATTGAGCGAGGAACCAGTTGTGGTTCCCAGTTTTTGGCAAAGGTGGTGTGATTACAAAGGGCAGTAACTATAGGGACACTGCATAATATCAAAAAGGACAGGCATTGTTAATGTAATATCAACATTGTTTACAGTATGAGTAGGATAATGCAAGAAACAACATTGATATGTCCCTATTGGAATTGGGAGGAAAATACAAGGAAATGTATAGTGGGTTCGAAAATATAGAAGTGGCATGCATGGTTATACTCATGTTATCTCGCAATCGATTCTTCACAGGAAACTACCATGTCATGCATGTTATGTAATCATGTTCTGTCCTCACAAAAAAATTCTTCAAGGTAACTAATAGACCATGCATTGTTATATACTCGTGTTCTGTGGGCAAATTTTTGTGAGGATATTATTCTAGCCATTGATTGCTGAAGGGAGAACATAGGTATGTACACATGGTAAGCATCACATGATTTCACTACTTCCAAATATAGAGTTCTCCATATGCACATTTACTTCCCTAATGTATGGTTAGATGAAACCAACATCATGAAAATGAGGAAACTAACATGGCCATTGATACACACTCATATTTAGTAGTAGTATATAGGTTACAGTATGAATTAACTCATTCCAAATATAGCTGATTTATGGCGTCTCTAATACATTGCCATAGTTCTACTCAAATTCTGCTCAAATAGGGATATGCCAATCATCACAAAAAGTTCAAACAGTGTCATGGCGTCATCATTAACATGATACGGAAACAACTTACACGCGCCGTCCCAGCAATACGTGGTGCCATCTTCTTTGTCGATCGCGTAGATGATGCCATTGTGTTCAATAGCATCACAGAAGTGTGTATCAGCTTTGACGATGATCTACTGCGAACTGAGTTGTCTCCAGCTAAAGAAGGCACCGGCGTAAAGATAGGAGATTCTGCGGTCGAACAAAACAATTAGCTTGAAGTCTGCGTAATTCGCATGTCGTGTGGGCACTTAGCAGATTACAATCGTCTGCAAAATAAGGTCCGTCCAACTGACGTGGTAATCTAGATGACTTGGACCGCGATGGTAAAACTCTATATAATCCAACAGAGGAAGGATAATCTCATGGGAGGTCTGGAAGTTCATGAGCACCAACTTTTTACCGTCTTCTCTAAAGGCAGCCATCTAGTGGGAGTTCATGCCGACCCAGTACATACATGCCAAGAAGTTTCGGGCGATGGTGATCGGATCGAAGTCAAGGGAAATTATGTATGGTGTCGGTGGAAAATGACACCAATGGGATCACTGGAATCCCTACTACGGTCGGCGGGCGCGAGGTTGTGGAAAGAGTGGGTCTAGGAGTCAGCACAAAGATCGTTTACCTAGGTTCGGGCCGCGAGGATGCATAATACCATAGTCCAGCTTTTGTGTATATTTGAGTGTTCTTGAGTTCTTGAACTAGCTATGGCATGTGGCTTGTTCAAAAGATCTGAATCCCTCCTCAGTATGCCTCGAGCCTCCTTCTATAGCTCAAAGGGGACACCACAGTGGCACACAGGAGGGGAAAGCGTATACAGTGTACAAGTTTATCGCCTGGCATCACAGGACAAAACGCATTAAATGCACTACTTAGGTGTCCTCTTGCTTTATCGAGGACGGCAATGAAGCCCGTCCCATCTGGCGCCACCTCACCTGGCTCTGACGCGCGTCCGAGCTGATGAGGCATTGCAGTGCCACGTTGGCTGGCCGCCGGGCTGGTGCCGTGGCAGAGTCTTCTCGAAGATCTGCATGCCACGACGCAAGTGCTTGCTGAGTCACTCTAGAGGCCGCACGTCGCCACGCAGGTGCTCCCCTAGCTGGCTGAGCTGGCAGCTGTATGGGAACAACGGTGGAGTCTTGGCAGATGTGGGCCTGGCCGCAGCCCCGCTGGCGTCCTCAGCAAGGGTCTTGCCGGGGTCCCGACAAGGGTCTTGCCGTGACATCACGGTCGTCCCCAGCAAGGATCTTGCCGGAGGTCTCGTGGATTTCCTCGGCAAGGATCTTGCCGATGATCGCCATCTTCTGGTCCTCATCTGATCTTGTGTGTTTATGATCTTCACGAAGATCTGCATGCCACCATGAGGCACCTCCCGAGCCTTGGTTCCAATGTGGTCAATGGCGTTGGAACCCTTGGGCTCAAGGGTGGCACGCTCTGCTGGCGCTGGGCAAGTTGCCCCAACAAGGATCTTGGCGGGGCTGCGGAGGCTGCCCCAGCAACGGTCTTTTCCGGGGGAGTCTACCTCGCCCTCTTGCTTTTTGTGTCTCTGGTCTTGGCGTAGCTTTGATTGTCTTGCTCCTTTGTCTTCCCTCCTCTGCCCTGCTAAGTGTGGCCACGGGCGCGGCCCTGACTACCGGTGCACAAGTAAATGGGTAAAGAAGATAGCCCCTACTTTTGTACACCGACATACGACGACCCACTACATACCTGCAAAGAAGTTTCGGCTAATGGAGATCGGATTGAAGTCGAGGGGCATCGTTTACGCCTCCGTATCATGGTGAGCCAACCTCGCAAGACCAGATAGCAGCAAGCATGGTGTCTTGAAAAGCTTAGGCCTCGCTTCGATGATGGCCGTGTGCATGTCCCTCAAGCATGCAGCCAGCCGCAGGGTGCTCACCATATCCATACACGAACAACAGAGGTCGAGGATGTCACTGGGGAGATTGCTCCAATTGCGGCTCATATGGATGCTGCGTGATTCGCGTTCGGCCATGGTGGAGTTCGGAAGGTGGGGTTTTTTGGGGGCTTGATTTACGGGGGAGAAGGTTGTCGGTGCTGATGCAGCTAGCAAGGGAATAGTGGTATTGGGGAAGGCGAGCGAGGCCACGGTACACGGGGGCACAGTGAGATGGAGACGGAGATGGAGATGGAGATGGAGTGGTTCTATGGGAGGGGAGAGGGAGACAAGGCAAGGCATGCTAATGTGCTGTATAGCGGCGGTGACAGATTGCACAGTGCACAGGGTGAGGCTGACACTACTAGGGAAAAGCCTAGCAGCAGCGCGGGTTTTGGGCCTATTAGTAGCGCGGGGGCCGGCGCTACTAATAAGGCGCTACATCTAACGTATAGCAGTAGCGCGGGTGCCACCCGCGCTAGTATTACGTCTGTTAGTAGTAGCATGGGTAAAAACCCGTGCTACTACTAATCTCTAATCTCTGAATTTTTATTTTGATTTTTTTTTCTATTTTTTCCCTAATTTTCAAATTTCTGAATTATTTTAACCTCAAATCTCTAATCACCCCTCATCGCTGCTCAATTTAATCTCTAATCACTCCTCATCATTCCAAATCATCTAACTTCCCGGACGGTCACCCATCCTCTCACTACTCCAGCCTGAGCACGCTTAACTTCTGGGTTCTATTCTCCCTCGTTTCCAAGTCCGCACTTGTTGTTTTCCTGACAATAGTAAGATGTCAATCCTATTAACCTCAGGAATTTAGCTTGAGCATGAAGTCACACATTTCACTGTTTGAGTTTGAAACTATTGTTCTAAAAAATTAGTAATACTAATATTTCTTGAATAATTAGTTTGACCATAGTTTGACCACAGTTTGACCATAGTTTGACCAGATTTGACCAAAATTCAAAAAAACTAAAATAATTATTTAGTAACACTAATATTCTTGAATAATTAGTTTGACCACAGTTTGACCAGATTTAACAAAAATAAAAAAAACTGAAATTTGATGAATTTTTTTGCCTCCAGATCTTAAAAGCCCCGTAACTTTTTTTTCTATTTGGTTTTTGAGGATTTTGAAAATGTTTAAGGGGGTTCCCCTGATTAAATTTGGATGTAACTTTTCGAGTAGATGATTTTTCATATAAAAAACTTTTTCATCCGAGTTAGTATGCAAAAGTTATGCCCATTTTTACTGGTCTGAAAAAAAACTGGTCTGGAAGTTATGCCCATTTTTACAAATTCTTGAGAGATTTTGCAAATAAAGTCGAAATTCATATTTGCAAATTTTCCCAACAACTAGACCACATATCACATGGGAAACTTATTTTCTTTTATTTTTTTTGCCATTT
>NC_041385.1:554591585-554617456 GCF_002162155.2 Triticum dicoccoides
TTTGAAAATGGGACCTTTAGTAGTAGCGCGGGTTTTTACCCCTCGCAACTACTATGGCACCACTTAGTAGTAGCGAGGGCTAAAAACCAACACTACTGCTATCAAACTTAGTAGTAGCGAGGGTTAAAAACCCGCGTTACTACTATGGCATGTCCCGGGGGGCACGGTAGAGACCGCTTAGTAGTAGCGAGGGTTAAAAACCCACGCTACTGCTATCAACTTAGTAGTAGAGAGGTTTAAAAACCTGCGCTACTGGTAAGTAGCAGTAGCGAGGGTTTTTAACCCTTGCTACTAGTAACTTTCTATGTATAAGCTTTTCCCTAGTAGTGTGACTTTGGTAACTCGAACACGCCGCCTGGACTAGTGTCAGGCGCAGGGTGTTGTCACTTCACTATGAGGACCGGATGAATAGTATTTTGACCATCAAGTGTACCACAGTTGTACTACTACTACTACTACTACTACTACTACTAGTAGTAGGAACATGAGTACTCTAGTACTGTATAGTGGAAATAGGTCTCCCGTGCTAGCATGCCTGTTCACTTCATCTCCAGGTATCATCCATACTGTGAGCAGAACCAAATTCTCGTACATGCGGAAGCGCGAAGATGGGCCTTTGATGAGGATAACCATGTACTCCCTCCGTCTATGTGAGTAAGTCATATTAGGAGTAGCAGCGCAACCTAGGTGGCTGTAGATTGGACGAGAAAGAGCACTGGGACGAGCAAAACTTCCAACCACGACACTGTTACAAATGGAAGCAAAATTACCAATTAATACATAGTTATAAGGATGCCTTTTCAGCTCTCCAAGCAGGCCCAATCAACGCCCTGCCGCGATGCACGCAGTGGTCGTTCTGGTGCATCAAGGACGGCATGCAGATCGTTCCACACTTGAGAAGAGGAAAATTGGAAAGGTAGAATGCTGCAGCAGAGGAAGAGAACACTGGCTAATGAGGCTGGGAGGGGATCGAGCAGGAAGTTAATGTTCCACGCCAAAGGTTTTGGGAAAATCTGATTTTCATAAGGTGACTTACTCACCTAGATGGAGGTAGTATTCCTTAACCAGAGAATGTTGTGTCTCCCGCGCACGCGCAAATATCCTTCTGAACCAGCTACGATACATTTTTTATCTGTTTGCATAGCTCCCACCTATCAAGAAGGATGTGCATGTACATGAACAGGTACGACTCCTCAGTCTACCCGCATCGCCTTTTCATTTAGTCTACCTAGCCGTCTTATCAACTCCCTGCATGCTAGTTCTCCCATTTACTTCTACATCGGGAACCGATTTTCCTCGGCTTCTTCACCTCCTCTTCATCTTCATTTGCATCCAAACCCCACTGCATTCACATTGTTTTAACCTCTTTAAATAATCATCTACTACTTCGGTTAGACTAGCCATCTAATCCTAATTCTCCAAACCATAGCCCTCCGTTCCAGTGGTTCCAAATGGCGAAAGAGATCGAGATGCAGGTTTTTAGCGTCCAACATGTCCTCGTCGAAGGCTCGTTGAGCATAGTTGCCACCGTCACCGTCCACCCAAGGGTTGTTCGGAAGTGGACCAACAATGTATCCAACTCCCTCGAAAAGCTAGAGACGAGGGTCATCGGTCTCGACACAGAGTACACGGAGCGTGCCACTGGGAAGATCCAACGCGCCGACGTCCTTCAGCTGTGCCTCGAAGATGATGTTTTGGTGTACCACATCATACATGCACCCTCCATACCAGGTGAGCTTCACGATTTCTTGTATCGGGAGGACATATACTTTTGTGGGGCTGCCCTCAAAGGGGACAAATAGAAGCTGGAGCCGGACAACCTTGATTTGAAAGGCATCGCTGACCTACAAACCAGAGTCAAAATTCCTGTAGAAGATTGTGATAAACAGACACCATCCCTATTCGATGTAGCAAATTTTGTGCTCGGTACAAATCTTCAGAAGGGTGACGAGATGGTGGCATTAAGGTTGTCTAGATGGGATAATTATCCCTTGGCGTACGAGCGGATAAAATATGCTGCCCTTGATGCCCGTGTGAGTTTTGAGATAGCTGCAAGGTCCAAAGAACTTGTTGCGAAGCTGTCTCCCACGGAAGAAGAAGAAGAAGAAGAAGAAGAAGAAGAAGAAGAAGAAGAAGAAGAAGAAGAAGAAGAAGAAGAAGAAGAAGAAGAAGAAGAAGAAGAAGAAGAAGAAGAAGAAGAAGAAGAAGAAGAAGAAGAAGAAGAAGAAGAAGAAGAAGAAGAAGAAGAAGAAGAAGAAGAAGAAGAAGAAGAAGAAGAAGAAGAAGAAGAAGAAGAAGAAGAAGAAGAAGAAGAAGAAGAAGAAGAAGAAGAAGAAGAAGAAGAAGAAGAAGTATATGACATTTATAACCAGTAGGAGGGCATTATGGATGGATGAACTATTTCCTCTCTTGTAAAAAAAATTATTCCCTCTCGCTGTATATTGATATAGATGGACTATTTTGATGGTGTGCATGTCTTTGGAACAAATAGTAGCGTGGGTCTGCTTGACTATAAGGAACTATTTATCTGCCTAGCTTTCTCTACTACTCCTTTCAGTGATCGGTATGCAATGCTTGTGTCCGTAGACATGACAGCTTGTCCATGGAAGTTCAACTACGGTGACCATCACGTTTCGTCCATTGCCCCTAGCGATTCCCACGATGCCGCTCCAACCCACAACACCACGTCCTCCGACATGCGCCTCACCCCTCTTGGCTGCACCACCCTCTGCCTTTGTGTGCATGCCATGTGGGCCACCTTAAATGCGACGAGCACTAAGTTTCTACCACAGCCACACGTGATTCCCATGACGCTGCTCGAACCCATGACACCACACGTCCCCTGACCTGCGGCTCACCCCTCTCGGCTCCACTACCCCTCTGCCTTTGGGAGCATTACACGTGGACCAGTCACCTATCGGGTCCACATGTTATTGACTCAAAGGCAGGTGTAGTAAGGCGTTGAAGCTCAGTCCCGAGGGCCCTGAGAGGGAAATGTAACTCCTGCGCCAGGCCTTGTGGTGCTACCACTGCACGAACTCGTGCCAAACTCGAGATTTGTTTCTTTACTATACATGCACACAATGATTTAATGGACATTGTAATCTCAACATGTGATGGGGAGCTCTAAATTTGAATTTGAAACTTATAAAACGAAAAGATTCAAAACAAATAAATTGGGAGAGAGGGAGTATACCGTAGCATGTGTCCCATACGAAACAAGTCCCTTGGTTTGTCACCGTGAAGATGCGGTTAGAAAGGAGCACAACGTCTTCATACTCGTACGACAACAAATCGGCCGCAGACAGCATGGTCTACCTTTGACCACCATCTGCAAGGTTCGTTCTATCTTATTCAATCTCACTGTGGTTCCATCGTACCAATTCATGCAATGGCCCATTGCATGGGTGCTCCCAATGTAGGACAAAGGTTCTATGGGAACGGTGTCACCGTTGTAAATGTTGTGCAAATTGATGTTGGGCAGAGGGAGAATTAGGAAATGGACACGGAAGTAGTCTTTAGAATGCATTTACTACATGATCAAACTCATCTTACCTGCTCATCGGAGGAAATCCGAGTGCCCCTCAATGTCGGCATCTCAAGGGGCGTCAACTTGCAACTACGGCCACGTCGCGCTGGAGAGACCCCCAAGGAAACATCCTCATGCGTTCCACGGAACATCAAGATGCATTTGTATGAGTAGTTTATCTTGTGAGAGAAAAGGATGAACGAGGGAAGGCCTCTAGAGATAGAGATAGACAATACTACTACCAATGTGCTGGCCCGTGCGTTGCAATGGATCCAAAGTAGTAGAATAATACTTGTTCACGTGCTTGAAATATAAACACTCTTGTTTTGATATACATGTGTCAGTAGACATGACAGCTTGTCCATGGAAGTTGAACCACGTCGACCATCACGTTTCTTATTTCTACCACCGCCACACCCACACGTGATTCCCACGATGCTGCTCCAACCGACGGCACGACGTCCCCTGATGTGGACATGGATCCTCTGACGTGGCTATCACTACCTTACCCTGCCTTTCCTTCGCTGAGAGGTGGGACTCATGCTTGGGGGTCCCACATATCAGTGACAGAATGGTAGGATTGTTCACGTCACGGGATCCTCATCCCCCCGACGTGTGCCTCATCCCTCTCGGCCCCACCGCTCCTCTGCCTTTGTGTGCATGACATGCGAGCCAGCTGAACTGCAGCGACCATCAACTTTCTACCATAGCCACACCCGATTGGACGTGGTTTGCGTGCTCCGCTACTGTGCTCCGATCCATACTCCCACACTATCGAATTTTCATCCAGCGGCTGTGACACATTTTGTCCCGGGCATCAATCCTCAGCTGGAGTACTTTTGTACTACAAGTAGTACCCACCGGTGTGGCCATCTACGCCTCGTAACGCCCCGACGCCCAGATGTGGGACCCTCTCCATGGCCACGACACCACCGGCCAGTTCATCTCGAACGAGTGAGTCGCGAACCACGCCACCACTATGAGAATGACATGTGGGCCAGCGGCATTTAAGGTCCGCATGTCATTGACTCATAGGCCGGGCACTAAGCCACTGAAGTTCGGTCCCGTGGGCCCAGACAGGGAAATGTAACTCCTGCGGTAGGCCTTGTGGTGCTCCCGCAGTACGAGCTCGTGCCAAACCCGAAATTTGTTTCTTACTACTACCAACTACTAGAAAGGTACACGTGCATTGCACGCATGAGATTCTGGTGGTTTGTGCATTATGCTTCTACATGTGGAGTCTTCTAGATTCTACATGTGGCAAAATCTGGTGGAATGTAGATCATATCCAACGGCCAGTAGTGCTTGGATTTGCCATCTTTGAAAGTTGGTCGTTGGATGAAGCCAATACGATGGTACAAAGATGGCAAATTCGAGCACTACTGGCCGTTGGATATCCTCTACATTCCACCAGATTCTGCCACATGTGGAATCTAGAAGACTCCACATGTAGAAGCATAATTCACAAACAACCAGAATCTCATGCGTGCAATGCACGTGTACCTTACTAGTAGATATATATGTGCCGGCCCGTTGCAATGGATCCAAAGTATATCTATTTAGTGAAGTGTACTCTAAACACATTATGTATTTATTTTTCTCTAACCTTTCGTAGCCATGCAACCAAGCCACATCAGCTTCATGGGTGCCCCCCACATCATATTATTCATACTATGTTGACTAAAAAAAGATAATCACCCAAAACAAGATCTTCCCATTTTTTGTTCCTACGATGTTGTGTCGTGCACGTACCTACTAGTTGTATAGTGGTAGTACTAGTTGTATAGTACAAACTTGGTACTAGTAGGAGTAGTACTAGTACGGAATGCTCCCACTCTATCAACGAGCCCCATCTGACACCAAATTTCTTGGCTCTCGTGCTACAACTAGATCTTTCCCTCGTTTCTGTTTTCCAACCCAGCGGCGGGCGGGGTGCGGTTTGCCAATAGTTGGTTTGCTCAACGGCGGTCCCACATGAAAGTGAAAATGCTAGGTAACACGCCTTCCCTAAGCTATGTGTCGGGCCGGACGGGCCGTGGAGTACTCCCGATTCCCGGGCGTGTGGGGGTGCGACGCGAACGCGGCAGGACTTTTCCTTTTACTAACAATGTGCCCGTGCGTTACGACGGATCCAAAGTAGTAGAATAGTAGTACTTGTTCACAAACTTGAAAGAAATCACTCTTGTTTTGATATACTCCTAATATATTACTCCCTCTGTTCCTAAATATTAGTATTTTTAGAGATTTCAAATGGACTATCACATACGGATTATGTATATATATTTTGAAATGTAGATTCACTCATTTTGTTCCGTATGTAGTCACTTATTGAAATCTCTAGAAAGACAACTATTTAGGAACAAAGGGAGTACTTTTCACCCAAAATATATTTATTAGGCTGTTTTGATGAGGTGAGGGAGGGATGTGGTTGCTTTCAAGATAATAAGGGGTTTTCTACAAATTGGAGCAGAGAAGTGGGCTATTGTTGCAAAAATACCACAACTTACCTCACAGCCGTTAGATGTAGATCTAATGGTCAGAAACGACGGATAGAAGACACACCACCATCACCAACTAAGTCTTTTATAGGAGTAGGAGTAGAGAAACATGTATAAATTGTAACATTTGGTTCTGCTCCTTGGCACGATCGATAGATAGAAATAACGATTGGAAATGCTAGGAAGGGGATATTTCCGCCAAATAAGCAGGGTACATAGTAGCTAGGTTGGCGCATCATCGGTTTGGTCACACGTGGTCCGATATGTTCTAGTGTTTCTAGCAAGACGCCCGCGCGTTGCATGAAGTTGATGGAAAAGGTAAGCACACCTTATAAATTGACGGATGGAGTACTAGTTACAGTGATGCATATAAATAAGCAAAGGGATCGCACATGTCGGTATTGACTGGAACAAGAATGCAACAGCACAATAAGAATTATGGCCATGATGATGCAAGCGCAGTGGTGGTTACAAAAGGCAAGAAGAAAGATGAATCCATCAACATACGACCTCCTTCTCCTCAACTTAGTGCGTCGGGCCACCGACCGGCGGCTAAGGAGCGACGGCTTTTGTGGCGAGGTCGAGGTGCTTCACAGCAAAGGCATCCAAGGCTTCCAGCCGGTTGAGGAAGGCCAACATCGTAGCGTCCTCACTAGCCTTGTAGATAACTATGTACATGATTTTCTCATACACGTGGATGTGTAGGTCGATGATTTCTTGCAGGGCGAGGCACCTTGTGGCAAGCACGACCTCCAGGTGGACATTCTTCATGGCATCGGCGGGAAGTCATAGGGACACCAGTGCTTGAAAGACGTTCCGGCCATGGAGGCCGATTAGGGTGGCAGGCAATGAGGAGCCCGATCCCGCGGGCTGGAGGAGTACGGTGATGTCGTCCACGAGCTTCTTGAGGACGGTGAACTTGTTGGTGGTGGCAACGATCATCTGGTCCAACTGAGAGTCATAGTTGGTGTCGATGGCGGCCATCCATCAGCAAGTCTCCAACACTGTCTGGAGGCGATCCTCGGCGCCATGCCGCAGGCCAGCGTCGTGGACCATCTGGCATAGCCGCTGGCCGCTCGCACGCATCGCTGCCATGGGTCTGGAGTGAGCTCTTTTGCGCTTAGTGTAGGTGCTTAGGAAAATGCTTAGGTGCGTACATGAAAGCACAAGTGCTCCCTGGGTGATTTTGGTAACTAATGTCAACATATCTCTTGTTGGACTAATACTCTTACCTAGTATGTTTCAGATAAGTTCAACAATGGAGTGGCATGGACTAGAGGATGTGGAACCCCTTGAAGATGCTAAGGACAAAGGATTGGATCAAGCTCAAAGCACAAGACTCTACATTTTACTTTTAGTGATCCAAGATCACATTGAGTCCATAGGGAAACCAATACTATTAAGAGGGGATGAGGTGTTGCTTAATGGCTTGCTTGCTCAAAGTGCTTAGTGATATGCTCCAAAGCCCTCAACCACTTTGTCACATCCACATATGTCCCAAACCAAAAGTCAAACTCGGCCCTACCGAATCTTTCTATCCGGCGCCATCGAGTTCTCTTGACATAGCCACTGCCAGAAACTCTAATCAAGTCGGTCTCACCGAAGGGATCTCGGTCTCATCGAGATGGGCTTGCAAGCTCTCTGTTGCCTATTGCAATAATTTTGGTCCCACCGTGGTATGCAATCGATCCCACCGAGTTTGCCTGGCCAACTCTCTATTTCGTTTATTACCCAAATCGGTCCCACCGAGTTTGTGTAATCGGTCAAACCGAGTTGAGGCTTTACCCTAACCCTAGCACATCGGTCCTACCGAGTTGATCATATGGGTTCCACCGAAATGCCTAACGGTCACATTATGAACTAAATCGGTCTGACCGAGTTTCACGATTCGGTCCCACCGAGTTTGGTAAATTGTGTGTAACTGTTAGATTTCGTGTGGAGGCTATATATACCCCCCCACCCACTCTTCATTCGTGGAGAGAGCCATCAGAACATGCCTACACTTCAAACATACATTTTCTGAGAGAGAACCACATACACTTGTGTTGAGGTCAAGATATTCCATTCCTACCACATAAATCTTGATCTCTAGCCTTCCCCAAGTTGTTTTCCACTCAAATCTTCTTTCCACCAAATCCAAATCCTGTGAGAGAGAGTTGAGTGTTGGGGAGACTATCATTTGAAGCACAAGAGCAAGGAGTTCATCATCAACACACCATCTATTACCTTTAGGAGAGTGGTGTCTCCTAGATTGGTTAGGTGTCACTTGGGAGCCTCCGTCAAGATTGTGGAGTTGAACCAAGGAGTTTGTAAGGGCAAGGAGATCGCCTACTTCGTGAAGATCTGCCCAAGTGAGGCAAGTCCTTCGTGGGCGACAACCATGGTGGGATAGACAAGGTTGCTTCTTCGTGGACCCTTCGTGGGTGGAGCCCTTCGTGGACTCGTGCAACCGTTACCCTTCGTGGGTTGAAGTCTCCATCAACGTGGATGTACGATAGCACCACCTATCGGAACCACGGATAAAAAATCTCCATGTCTCCAAATTGCGTTTGCACACTCCAATCCCATCCCTTTACATTCTTGCAATTTGCATGCTTTACTTTCCGCTACTCACATACTCTTGTCATGCTTGCTTGATATGTATTTTTAATGTTAAAACTTGTGCCAAAACTCCACTTCAACTTAAAGAGATTAAAAACTGCAACTTTTCTTACTTAGAGTCTATTCATCCCCCTCTAGACACCTCTTCTCGATCCTTTCAATTGGTATCAGAGCTTTGGTCTCCATTGCTTTGGTTTAATCACCATTGGAGGAAGATGGATGAGTCTACTTTGGGGAGTCCTATACATAGAGTGCCTATACTTGATGGAGAGTATTTTCATGAGTGAAAAAATGAGATGCTTGTGATTTTCAATGAATATCATTTGAACAAGTACATTACTGGCCCTTGTGCACCTCATGTTGATCCTATGCATCATACCCTTGATGAGTCAATTGACATGATTCACAATCTTAGAACCGTTGATCTTATTACTAGAGGTTTGCCTAGAAACTTGATAGGTTGTGTGCCTACTCTTAAGTGTGCCTACACCATATGGAAATTTCTTGAGGAACATTTTCCAAATTATTCCTTACAAAATCTAGATGAAATTCTCCATAAGTCTATTGCCTTGAGTAAGATGAATTCCAATGATCCTAAGTTTGGTGATTGTCTATTTGAGCTTACAAATCTTATGCGTGCCAAAGGAGATGTTGGAATTATTAGCAATATTATTTCCGAAGCTATTAGAATTCATAAAGAAGATCATTGTCAAACTTATTCTAATTAACCACCCTCTCTAGGAATTGATCCATCACATGACGATGTTGAACATGGATACTATGATGAGGATGATGATAGTGACTTTGATCTTTATGATGCAATGAGACACTTTGGTCTTATGGAAAATCTTCAGGGATACATCGCAGGAGGAAAGGAATGTGTTCTTGATAGTGGATGTACTGATCACATGACCGGAGATAAAGAAATGTTTCGTGAGCTTGCTGGAAACAATGACCCTCAAAAGTATGTCACTTTTGGTGATAACTCAAAGGGTAAGGTGGTTGGCCTCGGTAAGGTGGCCATCTCACTTGATAGCTCCATACAAAATCTCGTGCTCGTTGAATCTCTTGGGTACAATTTACTTTCAGTATCTAGACTTGCTAATTTCGGTTTCAATGTCCTATTTACTGAAGTAGATTGCCAAGTGTTTCAAAGAGACAATCCTAAAATGGTCTTTACTGGTATACGTAGAGGTGATCTTTACATTGTTGATTTCACTAAAAAGGCTCAACCTAGAACTTGCTTAATTGCTAAATCCTCTAAAGGTTGGTTGTGGCATAGACGGTTAGGTCATGTGGGCATGCGAAACCTTGACAATCTTATTAAAGGTAATCATATCCTCGGCGTTAACGATGTCATATTTGATAAGGATAGACTTTGCAGCGCTTGTCAAGTGCTACGTCTTGAGCTAGCATTGGTTTTCCCCGAAGAGGAGAGGGTGATGCAGCAAGTGTAGCGTAAGTATTTCCCTCAGTTTTGAGAACCAAGGTATCAATCCAGTAGGAGGCTCCTCAAAAGTCCCACGCACCTACACAAACAAACTGAGAACTCGCAACCAACGCAATAAAGGTGTTGTCAATCCCTTCAAGGCCACTTGCAAAAGTGAGATCTGATAGAGATAGTATGATAAGATAAATATATTTTTGGTATTTTATAATATAGATGAAAAAAGTAAAGATGCAAATAAAAGTAGATTGAAAGCAAATATGATAAGAGATAGACCCGGGGGCCATAGGTTTACTAGAGGCTTCTCTCGAGATAGCATAAGTATTACGGTGGGTGAACAAATTACTGTCGAGCAATTGATAGAAAAGCGAATAATTATGAGATTATCTAAGCATGATCATGTATATAGGCATCACGTGCATAACAAGTAGACCGACTCCTGCCTACATCTACTACTATTACTCCACACATGGACCGACTCCTGCCAGCATCTAGAGTATTAAGTTCATAAGAACAGAGTAACACATTAAGCAAGATGACATGATACAGAGGGATAAACTCATGCAATATGATATAAACCCCATCTTGTTATCCTTGATGGCAACAATACAATACGTGTCTTGCAACCCTTTCTGTCACTGGGTAAGAACACCGCAAGACTGAACCCAAAGCTAAGCACTTCTCCCATGGCAAGAAAGACCAATCTAGTAGGCCAAACCAACCTGATAATTCTAAGAGACTTGCAAAGATAACTCAATCATACATAATAGAATTCAGAGAAGATTCAAATATTATTCATAGATAAATCTGATCATAAACCCACAATTCATCGGATCTCGACAAACACACCGTAAAAAGAGATTACATCGAATAGATCTCCACAAGAGAGGGGGAGAACATTGTATTGAGATCCAAAAAGAGAGAAGAAGCCATCTAGCTAATAACTATGGACCCGTCGGTCTGTGGTAAACTACTCACAACTCATCGGAGGGGCAAGGATGTTGATGTAGAAGCCCTCCGTGATCGATTCCCCCTTCGGCAGATTGCCGGCGAAGGCTCCAAGATGGGATCCTGCGGATACAGAAGGTTATGGCGGTGGAAATTGTGTTTCGTGGTGCTCCTGGATGTTTTGGGGGTACGTAGGTATATATAGGAGGAAGAAGTACGTTGGTGGCCGCCCGAGGGGCCCACGAGATAGGGGGCACACCCTATAGGGGGGCATGGCCCCCTATCTCATGGGGTCCTCGAGAGCTTCTTGACTTGCACTCCAAGCTCTCCGGATCACGTTCGTTCCAAAAATCACGCTCCCGAAGGTTTCATTCCGTTTGGACTCCGTTTGATATTCCTTTTCTTCGAAATACTGAAATAGGCAAAAACAGCAATATGGGCTGGGCCTCCGGTTAGTAGGTTATTCGCAAAAATGATATAAATGTGTAGAATAAAGCCCATAAACATCCAAATGGGGTAATATAATAGCATGGAATAATCAAAAATTATAGATACGTTGGAGACGTATCAAGCATCCCCAAGCTTAATTCCTACTCGTCCTCGAGTAGGTAAATGATAAAAAATAAAATTTTGATGTGGAATGCTACCTAGCATAATTCATAATGTAATTTTCTTTATTGTGGCATGAATGTTCAGATCCAAATGATTCAAAATAAAAGCTTATAAAACATAAAAATAATAATGCTTCAAAGCATACTAACAAATAATCATGTCCTATCAAAATAGCATAGCCAAAGAAAGCTTATCCCTACAAAATCATATAGTTAGGCCATGCTTCATTATCATTACACAAAATACTCCCATTATGCACAACCCTGATGACGAGCCGAGCAATTGTTTCATACTTCTTAACGCGCTTCAACTTTTTCAACTCTTACGCAATACATGAGCACAAGCCATGGACATAGCACTATGCTGGTATATGGTGGTTGTGAGGACAAAAAGGGAGAAGATAGTCTCACATCAGCTAGGCGTATTAGCGGGCTATATGGAGATGCCCATTAATAGATATCAATGTGAGTGAGTAGGGATTTCCATGCAACAGATGCACTAGAGCTATAAATATATGAAAGCTCAATAAAAGAAACTAAGTGGGTGTGCATCCAACTTGCTTGCTCACGAGGACTTAGGGCATTTTGAGGAAGCCCATCATTGGAATATACAAGCCAAGTTCTATAATGAAGAATTCCCACTAGTATATGGAAGTGACAACATATGAGACTCTCTATCATGAAGATCATGGTGCTATTTTGAAGCACAAGTGTGGAAAAAGAGATAGTAGCAATTGTCCCTTCTCTCTTTTTCGCTCATTTTATTTCTCTTTTTTTTCTTCTTCTTTTTTTCTTTGGCCTTTTTTTGGCCTTTCATCTCTTTTTTTCTTTTTGGGGCTTCTTTGGCCTCTTTTATTTTTATAAAGTCCGAAGTCTCATCCCGACTTGTGGGGGAACGATATCCTTCATCATCCTTTCCTCACTAGGACAATGCTCTAATAATGAAGATCATCACACTTTTATGGATTTACAACTCAAGAATTACAACTCAAAGCTAGAACAAGATATGACTCTATGTGAATGCCTCCAGCGGTGTACCGGGATATGCAATGAATCAAGAGCGACATGTATGAAGATTATGAAGGTGGCTTTGCCACAAATATGATTTCAACTACATGATCATGCAAAGAGCAATATGACAATGATGAAACATGTCATAATAAACTAAACGGTGGAAAGTTGCATGGCAATGTATCTCGGAATGGCTATGGAAATTCCATAATAGGTAGGTATGGTGGCTGTTTTTAGGAAGGTAATTAAAGGGTTCATGCTACCGGCAAAAGTTGTGCGGTAATAATAAAGGCTAGCAAAGTAAAAGGATAAGTGTGCATATGTCCATGGACTCGCATTAGTCAAAAAAAGAACTCATATACTTATTGCAAAAGTCTACTTAGCCCTCGAAGCAAAGTACCACTACGCATGCCCCAAGAGGGATAGATTGGTAGGAAAAAATTCTATCGCTCGTCCCCGACTGCCACTCATAAGGAAGACACTCAAAAGAGCACCTCATGCAACAAATTTGTCACACAACTTTTACCATACGTGCATGCTACGGGACTTGCCAACTTCAACAAAAGTATTTCTCAATTTCATAATTACCCACTAGCATGACCCTAACATTACTACCTTTATATCTCAAAACAATTATCAAGCATCAAGTTAATCATAGCATCCAATTCAATTTCTATGATAGTTTTTATTATACCCAACTTGGATGCTCATCATTCTAGGACCAAATTTGTAACCAAAGAAAATACCATGCTGTTCTAAAAGACTCTCAAAGTAATATAAGTGAAGAATGAGGGACTAGCAATTTCTATAAAATCAAGCCACCACCATGTTCTAAAAGATATAAGTGAAGTACTAGGGCAAAAACTATCAAGCTCAAAAGATATAAGTGAAGCACATAGAGTATTCTAGCAAATTCTAATAAAATAGGCTTCTCCAAAAAGGTGTGTACAGCAAGGATGATTGTGGTAAACTAAAAAGCAAAGACAAATATAATACACGATGCTCCAAGCAAAACACATATCATGTGGCGAATAAAAATATAGCTCCAAGTAAAGTTACCAATGAACGAAGACGAAAGAGGGGATGCCTTCCCGGGGCATCCCCAAGCTTAGGATTTTGGATATCATTGAATATCTTGGGGTGCTTTGGGCATCACCAAGCTTAGGCTCTTGCCACTCCTTATTCCATAGTCCATAAAAGCTTTACCCAAAACTTGAAAACTTTACAACACAAAACTCACCAGGAAATCTTATAAGCTCCGTTAGTGAAAGAAAAGAAAACCACCACATAAGGTACTGCAATGAACTCATTCTTTATTTATTTTGGTGTTAAACCTACTGTATTCCAACTTCCTTATGGTTTATAAACTAATTTACTAGCCATAGATGCATTGAAATAAGCAAACAACACACGTAAAATAGAATCTGTCAAAAACAGAACAGTCTGTAGCAATCTGTAACTAACGCAAACTTCTGGAACTCTAAAAATCCTACCAAAATATTACGTACTGTACAATTTGTTTATTGATCATCAGAAAAAAGAATAAATGCAAAAGCACGTTTCTGTGATTTATTGAATTTTTTCTCGTGAGCGCAAAGTTTCTGTTTTTCAGCAGAATCAAATCAACTATCGTCATAGGTTATCCTATAGGTTCTACTTGGCACAAACACTAATTACAAGATAAAAACACATCTAAACAGAGAGTAGATGCAATATTTATTACTAAACAGGAGCAAAAACAAAAAAAACATAAAGAAAAATTGGGTTGCCTCCCAACTAGCGTTATCGTTTAACGCCCCTAGCTAGGCATAAAAAGCGAAGATAGATCTAAGTGGCGCCATCTTTGGCACTAAATTCATAAGTAGAGAGATTGTGATCTCTAGGGATCTCTCCCTTTTAAGTAATGTCTAAACCTTTAGGCAAAAATTCAAGAAATTCATTGGTAGCAAAAGGTTCCTTAATGATAGAGAGACCATTGGGGAGAACACAAATAGATTTGAGGTCCGCGTCTCCCTTACTAGAAGTTTCAACTTTATTTTTAGGAACATAGATAAACTTGGTGGTTTTTGTAGGGGGTTTTGGAGTGTTTTTCATGGGAGAAAACGCTGAACCTAAGTTGGTAATAATATCCTCAAGTTTACCAATTCTAGCAGAATCAAGATCTATTTTTTCATTAACTATAGGTCCTTTCTCTTTAAGATTTTTCAAAGTAACTCCAACCCTAGATTCATATTGGGTGATAAGATTATGAATCTTTTTATCCAAATTTTCAATCAACTCAATAGTGGCAATTTTATTTTCAATAATATCAACCCGTTGCATAACGTGTTCTAAAGTTAAAACAGTTCCATTAACCAAAAGAGGTGGTGGGCCAAACAAATCTAACGTAGCATTATAAGCATCAAACGTATGGCTACTCAAGAAATCACCTTCGGCAACAGTATCAAGAACACATCTATTCCAAGGAGTAATGCCTACATAAAAATTACGAAGAAGAACGGAAGTAGAAAGCTTCGTAGAAGATTTATTTTGAGCATTGAAAATTTTATGCCAAGCATCTTTTAAATTTTCTCCCTCCCTTTGCTTAAAATTAAGAATTTCATGTTCGGGAGTAATAATGAGGATAGGAAGACTAGCCATAACGACGAAGCAAATGAG
This sequence comes from Triticum dicoccoides, assembly GCF_002162155.2. NCBI lineage: Eukaryota > Viridiplantae > Streptophyta > Magnoliopsida > Poales > Poaceae > Triticum > Triticum dicoccoides. Next base: position 554,606,889 of record NC_041385.1, read on the forward strand.
CAAACACACGGGCAACAGAAAAAGGCAAGTGAAAAAGAAAGGAGGAGATTGGGAAAGAGAGGGCGAATAAAACGGCAAGGGTGAAGTGGGGAGGAGGAAACCGAGAGGCAAATGGCAAATAATGTAAATGCGAGGGAGATGGGTTTGTGATGGGTACTTGGTATGTCTTGACTTGAGCAAAGACCTCCCCAGCAATGGTGCCAGAAATCCTTCTTGCTACGTCTTTATTAGCTAGCGTTGGTTTTCCCCGAAGAGGAGAGGGTGATGCAGCAAGTGTAGCGTAAGTATTTCCCTCAGTTTTGAGAACCAAGGTATCAATCCAGTAGGAGGCTCCTCAAAAGTCCCACGCACCTACACAAACAAACTGAGAACTCGCAACCAACGCAATGAAGGGGTTGCCAATCCCTTCACGGCCACATGCAAAAGTGAGATCTGATAGAGATAGTATGATAAGATAAATATATTTTTGGTATTTTGTAATATAGATGCAAAAAGTAAAGATGCAAATAAAAGCAGATTGAAAGCAAATATGATAAGAGATAGACCCGGGGGGCCATAGGTTTCACTAGAGGCGTCTCTTGAGATAACATAAGTATTACGGTGGGTGAACAAATTACTGTCAAGCAATTGATAGAAAAGCGAATAATTATGAGATTATCTAGGCATGATCATGTATATAGGCATCACGTCCATAACAAGTAGACCGACTCCTGCCTGCATCTACTACTATTACTCCACACATCGACCGACTCTTGCCTGCATCTAGAGTATTAAGTTCATAAGTATAGAGTAACGCATTAAGCAAGATGACATGATGTAGAGGGATAAACTCATGCAATATGATATAAACCCCATCTTGTTATCCTCGATGGCAACAATACAATACGTGTCTTGCAACCCTTTCTGTCACTGGGTAAGAACACCGCAAGATTGAACCCAACGCTAAGCACTTCTCCCATGCCAAGAAAGACCAATCTAGTAGGCCAAACCAAACTGATAATTCGAAGAGACTTGCAAAGATAACTCAATCATACATAAAAGAATTCAGAGAAGATTCAAATATTATTCATAGATAAATCTTATCATAAACCCACAATTCATCGGATCTCGACAAACACACCGCAAAAAGAGATTACATCAAATAGATCTCCACAAGAGAGGGGGAGAACATTGTATTGAGATCCAAAAAGAGAGAAGAAGCCATCTAGCTAATAACTATGGACCCGTAGGTCTGTGGTAAACTACTCACAACTCATCGGAGGGGCAAGGATGTTGATGTAGAAGCCCTCCGTGATAGATTCCCCCTCCGGCAGATTGCTGGCGAAGGCTCCAAGATGGGATCTCGCAGATACAGAAGGTTACGACGGTGGAAATTGTGTTTCTTGGTGCTCCTGGATGTTTTGGGGGTACGTAGGTATATATAGGAGGAAGAAGTACGTCGGTGGCCGCCCAAGGGGCCCACGAGACAGGGGGTGCGCTCTACAGGGGGGGTGGCCCCCCTATCTCGTGGGGTCCTCGGGAGCTTCTTGACTTGCACTCCAAGCTCTCCGGATCACGTTCGTTCCAAAAATCACGCTCCTGAAGGTTTCATTCCATTTGGACTCCGTTTGATATTCCTTTTCTTCGAAATACTGAAATAGGCAAAAAAACAGCAATATGGGTTTGGCCTCCGGTTAGTAGGTTAGTCCCAAAAATGATATAAATGTGTAAAATAAAGCCCATAAACATCCAAAAGGGATAATATAATAGCATTGAACAATAAAAAATTATAGATACGTTGGAGACGTATCATCAAGCAGGCAAACAGGTTGGAGGAAGGCATCCCGTGAAGAACATCGTGACCACGAGGAGGCCGCTCGAGCTGCTTCACATGGATCTTTTCGATCCCATCGCTTACAAAAGTCTCGGTGGAAATTCTTTTGGTCTAGTTATAGTTGATGATTTTTCAAGATTTATGTGGGTGTTCTTTCTCGATGATAAATCATAGGTCCAAAAGATCTTCAAAAACTTCGCTAGGAAGGAGCAAAATCAATTTGAAGTGAAGATCAAGAAGGTTCGCAGCAACAACTGAACGGAGTTGAAGAACGCAAATGTGGACACCTTTCTTGATGAAGAAGGGATTTCACATGAGTTCTCGGCTACATACACACCTCAACAAAATGGAGTTGTTGAGAGGAAGAACGGGACGCTCATCAAAATGGCAAGAACGATGCTTGATGAGTACAAGACGCCGAAGCGCTTTTGGGCGGAAGCGGTTGAGACAGCTTGTCATGCAACAAATCGCTTGTATCTTCACAAGCTACTCAGCAAAACTGCATACGAGCTCCTCACCGGTAACAAACCCCAAGTTGGATACTTTCGAGTATTCGGCTCAAAGTACTACATTCTTGATAAGCATAGTTGTTCCAAATTTACTCCTAAATCTCATGAAGGTTTCCTACATGGTTATGGCTCAAACTCTCACACTTACCGTGTCTACAATAATTTCACCAGAAAGGTTGAAGAGACGGTAGATGTGAAGTTTGATGAATCTAACGGTTCGCAAATAGAGCAATTGACAATTGATGTTGGATACAAAGACCCTTCGGAAGCAATCCAAGACTTGTCTATTGGCAAGATTCGTCCAACAGAGGTGAAGGAGAGTACCTCGTCCGCCCAAGTGGAAGCTTCCACCTCACGACAAGGTGAACCAAGAGTTGATACGGAAGCATCACAAGTGGGACACACCAAGACGAAGAAAACAAGGAAGTACACCAAGATGAACATCAACAACCTCCTTCTCCACCACGACAAGAGAATGACAATGTCAACAATGAAGAAGGCCTAGAAGAAGAACAAGATGAAGAAGATGTTCCACCCAGATCCAAGAAAAAGCTTCCACGAGTTCGAGCAAGAGTCGCCAAAGACCATCCCGTCGAGCAAATCTACAGTGATATCCAAACCAGGAGAATCACTCGCTCTAAAACTCGTTTGTCTAAATTTTGTGAACATTATTCATTCATATCTAGCATTGAACCTATGAAGGTTGAAGAAGCATTGGAAGCTCCGAATTGGTTAAACGCCATGCATGAAGAGCTACACAACTTTGAGAGAAATCAAGTTTGGACATTGGTTGAGAAGCCCTACAACAACCACAACATCATTGGTACCAAATGGGTGTTTCGCAACAAGCAAGATGAAGATGGACAACTAGTTCGCAACAAAGCACGTCTCGTCGCCCAAGGCTACACTCAAGTCGAAGGTATGTACTATGGTGAGACATATGCCCCCGTTGCTAGACTTGAGTCCATTTGCATCTTACTTTCCTATGCTAATCACCATGATATCACCTTGTACCAAATGGACATTAAAAGTGCTTTTCTAAATGGTGAAATAGAGGAGGAAGTTTATGTTAAGCAACCTCCCGGCTTTGTCAATCCTAAGAAACCTAATCATGTCTACAAACTTCACAAAGCTCTTGATGGTCTTAAACAAGCTCCTAGAGCGTGGTAAATGCTTGACCAAGTTCCTTATTGAAAAAGGCTTTGAAACTGGAAAGATTGATTCTACTCTTTTTACTAAAAGGGTTAATGGAGAACTATTTGTGTGCCAAATCTATGTTGATGATATTATATTTGGTTCGACTAACCCTCACTTTAGTGAGAAGTTTGGAAAGCTAATGTCAGAGAAGTTTGAGATGTCTATGATGAGTGAACTCAAATTCTTTGTCGGCTTGCAAATCAAGCAAACTAAGGAAGGTACCTTTGTCTCTCAAACAAAGTACACCAAGGACTTATTCAAGAAGTTCAATATGGAAGAATGCAAAGGTATGACTACACCCATGCCTACCAGTGGACATCTTGATTTGACCAAAGATGGTGAACCAGTTCATCAAAAGGTTTACTACTCCATGATTGGTTCATTGTTATATCTATGTGCCTCTTGTCCTGATATTATGCTAAGTGTGTGCATGTGTGCACGATATCAAGCGGCCCCTAAAGAATGTCATCTTAAGGCTGTGAACAGGATAGTGAGATACTTAATACACACACCAATTTTTGGCATTTGGTATCCTAAGAGGTCTTCTTTCGATCTTGTTGGTTACTCTGATTCGGACTATGCCGGAGACAAGGTTGATAGAAAGTCCACTTCGGGTACTTGTCAATTTCTTGGTAGATCACTTGTGTCTTGGTCCTCCAAGAAACAAAACTTGGTATCCTTATCCACCGCCGAAGTGGAATACATTGCCGCTGGTTCATGTTGTGCTCAAATACTTTGGATGACCCAAACTCTCAAGGATTATGGGATATATGTGAAACATGTTCCATTGCTTTGTAACAATGAAAGTGCTATCAACATTGCTCACACTCCTGTGCAACACTCTCAAACTAAGCATATTGAAGTTCGTCATCTTTTCATTCGAGATCACGTTTCCAAAGGGGACATTAATCTTAAGCATGTTCGCACCGATAAGCAATTAGCAGATATATTCACCAAACCGCTTGATGAGAAAGTCTTTTGCCGTTTGAGAGGTGAATTGAACATCATTCATGCTTCAAAGTTGGAGTAGGAACTCTAATTGGATACATGCAAGGCATGAGCCTTTGACTGATTGTTGATATTTCTTTCATGTTGCTATTTATATGTCTTGGATATATTTACACCCTTGCATGTCATCTAACCCTTGTAGGTACTTGGGATGAATCTAAATCTATGAGATTGCAACCCACTCACATCTTTAGCAAATTTATACATCACCAAGTCTCTACACAATGGTGGTTGAAGACAAGGAAGCACGAAACCATTCAAACATATCCTTTGATAAATTCTATATTGAGTCTTATGATTGTCATTTTGGATACACAAGTGCTCTTCCTTGCAAGACTAAGCCATGTAGGTAGACGAACTCAAATTACAAGTGGAGCTCCCAACTCTTGATGGGCTACATCAACCTTGAGCAACCCACACAAGTTCAACTACATGATCACAATCAACACCACCACCCAAGGTATGTTATTCCATCTTAGAGAAGCTTTACTCCAAGTCATGAGTCAAAGCAACTCAACAAGATGAGAATACATCAAAATGCTTAAACTAAAAATGGTAACCCCATTTTGAGCTTAAACGATGAGTATGACCAAAGATCAAGTGATCTCACTTGACTCCTAAGTCAATATACTCTAACATAGGTGACTTTGTCACCGACCAATTCTAGATGAAGTTCTCTTGTGTTCTTTTCTGCGCTCTTGCATTTGTCTCATGCATATTTGTTTCCCCTTTCAAAAAAAACTTTATCTAGATTTCTTTTTGGATTATTTTTTGTTCTGCATTCCCTGCATCCAATTCTTTGCAAATCTTTCAGTTAATTACTTGCAAATCCTTGTGATATCTTACTTGACTAGAGAGCTGAGGTGACCAGTGTTATCTTTGTGATGAACTCGGTCACACCGGTTTGTTGTTTTCGGTCCAACCGAATTCTTTCGGTGCAACTGAAGCACACAACTCGGTGCCACCGATTTCACTCCAGGAAAGACAGCTTGCCACTTATTCCTGCATTCTTTTTTATCCAGCTCCACTCAATGATTCGTGTCCTCTACCAGCATCACTTTCGACTTGCTGCTTTGTTCTGTGACTCAAGGACCAAACCCATTTGTAACTAAAATCCAGAATAACCCTTCTTGGAAATTGATGTCAAAGGGGAGAGAGAGAGATCACATCAAAGCTTAATCATTTCTATAGGGGGAGAAAATACTCAGGGGGAGAGAGTTCTTCTATAAGGAGACAAAAGTATCACTTCAGAAGACCCCAGATGCTTGGTGTTCAAGAGGAGGGAAGTCACATGTCTTTAAGAGGGGAAAGACATGTTCATATTTGATTGTTTGCATTAGCTATGTTTCTTCTCTTTGCTCTGATTTTCTCTTCCCTATCTTCTCCCAGTATCCCATGCTAGATTCAGGGGGAGCAAGACATCTAAGGGAAGGAAATCCTTGAATTCATTGCACATCTTTACCTTTGGGGACATGTCTATATCCAATGGGGTACTCAGTACTCACTCTCTACATGTCATCCAAGTCTTGGTACTCTTGTGGTTTCTTTTATTTGCTCTGGCTAGTAGGTGTATATGTGTTATCTAACCTTGTTTACACAGGTTCATTCCCTCCTAAGCTAACTCAAGACCGCAAGGTAAGTATATGCATCACAGTCATGTGTATGAGGATCTCTTGCTGATGTACATACTGTTTGCAAGAAGGACTCATGAGCATGAAGGTACATTTCCTATATTCACATCATTTGCTCTGATGCATATAGCCAAGATACATGTAACACACTGCTTACTCTGTCATGCTTATGCATTCACATGCTCCAATATTCCATATTTACACGATTGCATACATGTAGGGGGAGCCTATGCATGTTACATGTCTTTCCAAAGCTTTACTTGTTATTCTCTATATCTTTATCTAAAGCTTTGATGTATGTTGTCATCAATTACCAAAAAGGGGGAGATGGAAAGCACAAGTGCTCCCTGGGTGATTTTGGTAATTAATGTCAACATATCTATTGTTGGACTAATACTCTTACCTAGTATGTTTCAGATAAGTTCAACAATGGAGTGGCATGGACTAGAGGATGTGGAACTTCTTCAAGATGCTAAGGACAAAGGATTGGTTCAAGCTCAAAGCACAAGACTCTACATTTTACTTTTAGTGATCCAAGATCACATTGAGTCCATAGGAAAGCCAATACTATTAAGTGGGGATGAGGTGTTGCTTAATGGCTTGCTTGCTCAAAGTGCTTAGTGATATTCTCCAAAGACCTCAACCACTTTATCACATCCACATATGTCCCAAACGAAAAGTCAAACTCGGCCCTACCGAATCTTTCTATCCGGCGCCACCGAGTTCTCTTGACATAGCCACTGCTAGAAACCCTAATCAAGTCGGTCTCACCGATGGGATCTCGGTCTCATCAAGACGGGCTTGCAAAATCTTTGTTGCCTATTGCAATAATTTCGGTCCCACCAACGTATGCAATCGGTCCCACCGAGTTTTCCTGGCCAACTCTTTGTTTTGCTTATTACCCAAATCGGTCCCACCGAGTTTGTGTAATCGGTCAAACCGAGTTGAGGCTTTACCCTAACCCTAGCACATCGGTCCTACCGAGTTGATCATATTGGTTCCACCGAAATACCTAACGGTCACATTATGAACTAAATCGGTCTGACCGAGTTTCACGATTCGGTCCCACCGAGTTTGGTAAATTGTGTGTAACGATTAGATTTTGTGTGGAGGCTATATATACCCCTCCACCCACTCTTCATTCGTGGAGAGAGCCATCCGAACATGCCTACACTTCCAACATACATTTTCTGAGAGAGAACCACCTACACTTGTTTTGAGTTCAAGATATTCCATTCCTACCACATAAATCTTGATCTCTAGCCTTCCCCAAGTTGCTTTCCACTCAAACCTTCTTTCCACCAAATCCAAATCTTGTGAGAGAGAGTGGAGTGTTGGGAAGACTATCATTTGAAGCACAAGAGCAGGGAGTTCATCATCAACACACCATCTATTACCTTTTGGAGAGTGGTGTCTCCTAGATTGGTTAGGTGTCACTTGGGAGCCTCTATCAAGATTGTGGAGTTGAACCAAGAAGTTTGTAAGGGCAAGGAGATCGCCTACTTCGTGAAGATCTACCTGAGTGAGGCAAGTCCTTAGTGGGCGACGGCCATGGTGGGATAGACAAGGTTGCTTATTGGTGGACCCTTCATGGGTGGAGCCCTCCATGGACTCGCGCAAACGTTATCCTTCGTGGGTTGATGTCTCCATCAACGTGGATGTACGATAGCACCACCTATCAGAACCACGGATAAAATATCTCCATGTCTCCAAATTGTGTTTGCACACTCCAATCCCATCCCTTTACATTCTTGCAATTTGCATGCTTTACTTTCCGCTGCTCACATACTCTTGTCATGCTTGCTTGATATGTATTCTGAATGTTAAAACTTGTGCCAAAACTCCACTTCAACTTAAAGAGATTAAAAGCTGCAACTTTTCTTACTTAGAGTCTATTCACCCCCTCTAGACACCTTTTCTCGATCCTTTCAGTACGATGTGGTAGATGCATTGGAATGGAGGGCCGCCTTCATATGAGGGCAAACTACATCGCATTCACATCATGCAGCCTCTTTTCCCGGTCCTCCTCCCATTACTTCCCTCATGCATTAATTAAAGGAGGATGCATTGGCCGTTCAACATTTTGAGAACCGCTACTCCCTCCCTCGTCTGCATTAAAGCCGTATCGGGAACTGCGCCGCTCGCTATCAAATCGAATAGTACTGCACTGCCCGCTGCACGCCCCGCTGAACACGCCTCGCCACCTCCATCATACCCCTCCATTAAACCCGCATGCAAACCGAGAAACCTACTCCGGCCACATGTCTGTTCATGAGCGGGCCGGAATTAAATGCAACACCGGCCGAGCTCCTCCCATCTGCCCTCAGTTTAAACGAGGCAAGACGCCGGCCAAGCTCCTACCGTCTGCCCTCTATTTACATGAGGCCAGGCGGACGACGGGCAAGAATCGCACCCCTCCACCGCTCCCCCATCTCCTTCACCATTTTCTCCACTCTTCCGATGGCTTCCGAGGAGCCGTTCTCCGGCATATTACCAAGCTAGGTGGCTCACCGAGCCGTCCGGATATGGGCTAGGCAGCTCGGTGCTTCACCAATCTCGCTTGGCCCGACGGAGCCAGTTGCCACCCCAAGCAGGCGCATGGTTCAGCAACTTGCCGCTCTAGTTCTGCTCGATGAGGAGTCACGAGCCGCTCCGCGCCAGCACAATGGCGAGCATGCCGGTATGGGTGTCGTCGCTGTCGCGTCGTACTGCGCCACCAGTGTCTGCGGTGGCCGCGCCTCCCGTGCCTGCGGCCGCGTCTCCCGTGCCTGCGGCAGTGTCATGCAGCCAATGATAGAAGTCGGGTGCGTGGAGAGCGAGGAGTCAGTGGCCAGCTTCTCCGTGTCCGCCGCCATCATCAAGGAGAAGTAGAACACGGGAGGCCGCCGCCACTTGGGTCCCATGAAGGCCACCGCTGAGGCGACGACTGTGCATTCAGGTGGTTTCTTTGCTGCTTCGTCTCTTCAGAGGACCTTCGTCGACCCCAGAAGTGTCTGAGGGACATGAGGAAGACAAAGGCATCCGCGGGCGGCCATTTAGATTATGTACTCCCTCTCCAGCTGGCGGGAAATATTTGTTCTAAGAATGGATAAGTATTTCCAGACGGAGGGACTATTAATTATACCAAGAGAGCCGGATTGGCACCGCTTAGTTCATGTAAATGTAATGAAATCCATCATGTTTATATGAAAATCCGGCTTTTTTTATACGAAATCCTTCATGCTTATATGAAATCAGTCTGTGTTTGCACGAATTTCATCTGGTTGGTTAGAGTTGTGAAATTGTATGCCGCTGGCGTTTGATGTTGTCCTCCGCGGAAGGAAGTGGGAGGAAATTTTTTGGCTGCCGTTGGAGATGCTCTTATGCTGGAAATAATAGAGTGACATCAAATCCATTTGAGTTAATTGCGTGTATGATTGTCCCTTCATAAAAAGTTAATTGCATGTACAGTGGACACGTGACTTGCAGGGTGGCTACAGCTTCATACGGAAAGTTAAAAAGAAACAAGTCCACCCTTAATCTTGTATTCTAAGTAATCTGTGGGTTCCACGTCAGTACAGTAGCGAAAGAAGTATATATTAAATAAGTAATATATAATATAAAAATCTAAATTTAAAGACCGATTCGAACTCATGTCATCGCGTTGCGAGCATCCAGTGCTAACCAATCCAGCACATTTTTGTTGTAGACCATGCTGGAGATATATTTCCATGTCTAATCTTATACTCCATTCGTTCCTAAATATTTGTCTTTTTTAGATTTCAAATGAACTACCACATACGGATGTGTATGTAGACATATTTTAGAGTGTAGATTCACTCATTTTGCTCCGTATGTAGTCACTTGTTGAAATCTCTAAAAAGACAAATATTTAGGAATGGAGGGAGTAGAAAACAGAGTTGGTGATGATGGTGTGCGTGCCATCATGCAATATAGGCTTTCGGATTTATATCTAACAGATAGGAAGGAAACTATGGCAATTTTGCAAAAATATACCCACACCCCTCTCCACATTTGCAAATAAGGCCTTCCCTCGTTCATCCTTTTCTCTCACAAGATAAACTACTCATATAAATGCATCTTGATGTACCGTGCAACGCACGGGCATCTAGCTAGTTTCTTTTAAAATAGTTACTGCGATAATTGGATTGAAGTGATATATTTTATGTGTGCCCCAAATGATTTCAGATTCACTAGTAGTAACAAAGAAACGGTTGCCTTGTTAATTAATAGAAAATAGGGTGAAAACTATCACATGAGGCCGGTAAAAACGAGGCACACTGGGTTCAGCATCATCGTCACTACAGCTGTGCGCGCACGAGAAGTCTACATATCGAGGGGGCTACTGAGCAAGGCACAGAGACACAATGTTTGAGAGAGAAACCAATTGACAGATTACGACCAGATCGA